>NC_041346.1:6323271-6430771 GCF_004354835.1 Perca flavescens | reverse complement strand
AATGGTTTAATACCAGGGCCTATCCTAAATGGAATGCAGCCATCAGTAATGGTTTAATACCAGGGCCTATCCTAAGTGGAATGCAGCCATCATTAATGGTTTTGAATACAGCTGTGCTTTTCCTACTATGACATGTCAACATGTCTGCCGTGAAAAAGGTCTATAACAAACGTTAATATGGGTGGTTTTGATCTTTTTGCACAATCAACCTATACGGCCATTTTTTGGTGAGGACGGTCTGACCTGTGGTGTGACAAAATAATCTCAATTTAAAGGTCCACTTACAGACTTTGTCACTTTTCGGAGCTTTCAACCACATTAACTATGAGTTGGCATGGTTTTAAAAGGAGCACGAAGTCCAGAAAAGCAGTTCTTTAACATCCCAATAAATAACATAACCCTTAACTTTACCTTCAATCAAACCATTATCACATTTGTCTGGAAGTGAAAATCATTTCCAAAAGGAATTATATCTTATTTTTTATCCATGTTGCCAAAATATATATGTCAATAGGTCAGTCGGTCGGTCCACTACTTTGGTCTAGACTTAAATATCTTTGCAACTACTCCAGAGGATGAAGCCTACTGATTATAGTGAAATGTATCAACAACTAGGCTACGTATTCTCAAGAAATTTTGCTACAAAGACATTTATAATTCCCCACCAGGGGTTAATTATAATGACTTTGGTGGTCCTTTAACGTTTTTCTAGTGCCACAATCAGGTCAACATTTTGTCCAATACTCAATTAAATGACTAAAATTAATTCCCATCAGCCTCTGCTGCACTTTATGTTTAGTGCTAGTTAGCAATTGTTAGCATGCTAAACTAAGAAGGCAGACAGTTCCTGCTAAACATTAGCATATTAGCATTGTCATAGTGATATAGATATAGACTCCTAATTCTGTGCCACCAGTAATTAAACAAATGTCTTGGCGAGATAACTACTTGGTGGTAATTTTTATGGGTTAATGGGAGGCCCAGCTAGCATGTCCTCACACAACGCATTCTCATGAATGGGTCCGTATGATATCATATGAAAATGTATGCACACCAAAACTATTAGGAAATTAGGAGACCGCCTGCTGGTGACGTGACGTCGGCTGGCCACGAGCTCCATGACGGCAAGCGGCAGTTGCTTATTGTTTAAGCCGCTACAGAGCTTCATGCCGCTGGCTACAGACCTCCGTTGTATCAGCGGTAGTTGGTGGTTCAGTTACCCGAAAATAGATGACTTTGAACTGTGTACAAAGCACTGTGAGCTGCCGGTCGTTTCGGAGGACATTAAGGTTAAATTTTGCCGCAACGGAAGTTACGATTAGGCACCAAAACGACTATATACAATATCTAAACATTAATGAACGCCTGAAAACATCTAAAAACTAGATTTTTTTCTGACACAATTCTAGTTGTAGAGCTGTAGAATTAAATCATTGTGAGTAAAAACTTACATCTGGTTCACATTCTCCATCATCACCATTTGGCAAAACAAATGCTGGATCATAGGCGTAATTTACAGGGTGGACAACCCCCCCCAATGATCAAAACTGGCCAGTGCAACCCATCCCAAAAACCTATTATAATTTCCTTTACATAAATAAAGACATTTCCACCATAAATTGTTGCAGAAAAAATCCCCAGAATGCAAGTGTTTGACGTTCCAAATTTCAATTTTGCTCAAAAGTGGAGACCTCAACCTTCCCCCAATGTTAATACCAAAGTTACGCCCCTTGGCTGGGATACTTGTCTATCACTACTTTTCAAAGTCCTGGATAAAATGGGAGGAGCAAGAAAACTTTTGGGTATTTGGACAGTTCTTGGCTAAATGTTCCAGCATCCAGTTCAGACAGTGGAGATCAGCGGAGTCAACTCATTTTGGAGAATTGCAGCATGTTTACCAGTCCAACAGTAAAACCTGACTTCAGTTTCTTTGGCCTGACTGGGGGTAAAACCTGCTGTCTTCCTGCTGAGTGCAACCTGCTGCCAAAAGAAAGGCTCACTCAGTGCTTTGTGTTCAGGTATACTTTACACAGAGCATGCTCAGAATGAAAACAATGATTAAAGATGAAGCTTATCCACATCACCAGCAGGCATTACAGCCACATGACAAGGTGTGTGTGTGCGTGTATTTGTGTGTGTGTGTGTGTGTGTGCGTGTTGTGTGAGTTATGAGGCTGATATTGAGATTGCTAAGCGACGGGTTTGTTGAAACCAAAACTCTTATTCAAACAAGGTTTTACATCTTTCTTCCTTTCATGTTGCGTCTTCTGACTCGAGTTTAATTTTGGCAATCTACTTTTTGCTTTCTTGTTTTACAAATTTCAATTGACTTTTCTACAAATTTTTACAAATATTCCTATTTTGTCTTTTAATCTCTTATACTTATTTCCCTTTCTTTACTTTCTTCCTCAGCATATTCTAAAAGTGAATTTGCATGTAATTTCTCATCTCTGGTTTGTTTTGCGTTACATATATGGAAATGTGTTATTCCATATTTAGAGTATGCGTTAACAGTTGTCTACACCGAACATATGCATCAGATCAGGATATATGGATAAACCCAACCCACAACCTCTAGAAGCTTCTTTAACTTTGTGCAGACTTTAAAATAGTTGTGAGATTCAGCAACGTTGTGATCACCAATTGTGTTTCCATGACATGACTTGTCATGTTAAAATCACACGGCATGTTATCTGTCAGCAGGCACCGCTCTCCAAATACTACTTGGTCTGACATCTGACTTATCAATCAACTGCAGAAACAACAACAAAACAAAAGCTTTGCATTTACGAGCATTGCTGTCAGAAACTCAAAACCAGCAGAGAAATGTAAAGGAAGCATGGTTGCTAGAAAAATTATGAATCTGTTCGTTCTCCCTGACATGTTGGATCAGCGGTCGACAAGCTTTCAATTCCATGTTTTATTTTGGCTTTGTGCACCAAATTGACTGCTGCTGTATAAGAACGCGGCTGGCCGCATAGGGAGGAGGTCGGGGTGATGGACTTTCACCCAGGAAATGTTCCTTCGGAGTCTTTAATACAAACCACAATCTTTTTCCTATACTTAACTAGTCGTTTCGGTGCCTAAACCTTAACTTTCGCCGCTGCATAACGCTCACGTTTTCTTGCCTTAACTTAACCGTAATATCCGCCGAAATGACCCGCAGTTCGCACTGCCCATACCCAGCTCACAGTCACCTATTCTCGGGTAACTGAACCACCAACAATGACCGGCAGCTCGCGGTGCTCTGTACCTGGCTCACAGTCACCTATTCTCGGGTAACTGAACCACCAACAACGACCGGCAGCTCGCGGTGCTCTGTACCTGGCTCACAGTCACCTATTCTCGGGTAACTGAACCACCAACAACAACCGGCAGCTCGCGGTGCTCTGTACCTGGCTCACAGTCACCTATTCTCGGGTAACTGAACCACCAACAACAACCGGCAGCTCGCGGTGCTCTGTACCTGGCTCACAGTCACCTATTCTCGGGTAACTGAACCACCAACAACGACCGGCAGCTCGCGGTGCTCTGTACCTGGCTCACAGTCACCTATTCTCAGGTAAATGAACCACGAACAACGAAGGGGAGCTTGCGGTGCTCTGTACCTGGCTCACAGTCATCTATTCTCGGGTAACTGAACCACCAAAAACGACCAGCAGCTAGAGGTTCTCAGTACCCGGCTCACATACCCCTTTTCCACCAACAAGAACCAGGTGCTGGTTCAGGGCTAGAGCTAATGCCGGTTCGGAGTTGGTTCGACTGACGAGCCTCTAAAGAACCGGTTTGCTTTTCCACAGGCTAAAGAGCCAGCACAGAGCCAGGTCTTACGTAACTGTATACGTCTCATCTTTCCCAGCAACGTTAGCGCGGCGGCGCCAAACACAAACACACCATCAACAATGGCGGACGTTGCTTTGCTATTGATGTTCATGGCTTTGCGGACCTACATCGGCATCCAAACTCGGTGGATCCAACGTGTTCGCGCGGCTCGCCTTTATAGTGCAAGGAAGCAGCTTGTTTCCTCCTCTGACCACTGCTGCTGTTGTTTAATCACGTCCATCGTGTTTATCTGCTAATTCAAAAATGGCGTTCACAAGTTTCTTGTTCGTCTTGTTGGTTACGGTAACCCCGCCCCCAGGCGCGGACATAAGCGGTTCTTACTTTTGGCCCAGCAATGATTTATTGCTACTTAAGAACCACTTTTACTGGTTCGGAGCTGGTGCTTTGGTGGTCGAAAAACAAAGAACCGATTTGAAACTAGGCTCTGGCTCCGAACCAGCACCAGCTCTGCCTTGGTGGAAATGGGGTAACAGTCACCTATTCTCGGGTAACTGAACCAACAACAATGAACGGCAGCGAGCGGTGCTCTGTACACGAATCACAGTCATCTATTCTCGGGTAACTGAACCAACTATCGCTGACCTGAGGGAGCACCATGTGGAGCACCATGCAGAGCACCATGCAGAGCACCATAGCTGGTGTCGCAGAGCTCTGTAGCAGCTAAACACATCTACTAACTGCTGCTGATACAACGAGCTGTGACGGAGGTCTGTCGCCGGCGTCATGAAGCTCTGTAGCGGCTTAAACAGCTAGCAACTGCCGCTCTGTAGCACGTTGGTTGGATGAGCTTCTTTGAACGCATCATAGAATCATTTCATTCTGGAGGAACTTCATCTTAACTTCCTGCCAACAACTATTGAGGTTTATAAGCTTGTCCATTGAATATATAATGCAACTGTTGAGCCTATCTTTTATTTTTGGAACAATAAGTGGGATTTAAGAGGGAATTATTTAAAGCTATACGAAAGAGAAACAAGCTTCCAGAAGAAGTTGTGAAGTCCCATTCAGTTAATTTTTTTCAAGAAAAGGTTGGATACATATTGTTTGACAAAAGATGTCATGTACAATTATAAAGCTGGTTTGTGATTTATTTATGTAATTCATTCATGAAACGTAAGTAATTTTTAATCATGAAATTAGTGTGATTTCAAAAATGTTTATTACAATCATTTATTTTTGTTGT
The DNA here is from genome assembly GCF_004354835.1 of Perca flavescens. NCBI lineage: Eukaryota > Metazoa > Chordata > Actinopteri > Perciformes > Percidae > Perca > Perca flavescens. The sequence continues at coordinate 6,425,746 of NC_041346.1, read as the reverse complement.
ATTCACTATTTGAGTCTGGAATAGAGGATTTTATATTCTGTGCCCGGAATTTTTTAATACTTTTCAATCAATTTCAATAATTTCGGGATCATACGTTTCTAAGAACTGTAGCAGCTTATGGGCAAAAATATAATAATAATGAAGAATAAAAGAAAAGATGAATATTAAAAACAATTTCACTCCCTAAATGAAACTATAGGGTAAAAAAAGACATTTTGTGCAGCCGAGAAAAACAACTGAGAAATATTTAACTCATCAACAACTTAATGCAGGTTTTCACCACAAGTAGCCTACAGGCCTATTTGTGTGTGTGTGTGTGTGTGTGTGTGTGTCTGCGTGTCTCTGTCTGTGTGTCAGCGTCTGTATATGTGTGAATGCGGAGGTTCAAGAGTGTATCAGTGTGTGTGTGTGTGTGTGTGTGTGTGTGTGTGTGTGTGTGTGTGTGATAACATGTGATATTCATCGTAGCCTTGGAGCAAATCAGAGTGCTGCTCTTTGCTGCCTGTTACTGCAGCCAAATGTTTGGGCTCAGGAATGCACCAGGGAGCGTTCTGCACATCTGCAGCAGGCATTCATGTGTGTGTGTGTGTGTGTGTGTGTGTGTGTGTGTGTGGGTGTGTGTTTGTGTGTGTGTGTGTGTGTGTGTGAAAGGTCTTTGTAGGAGCCAAATGTCCTCACAAGGACAGAAAGGCAGCGAACATCTTCAGGCTGAGGTCATTTCATTGACAAGAAACCTTAGAAGCACTGAGGCAGTCGTGGAAGAAAATCTTTTTTCTAAAGTTAGGTTTCCACAACTAACTGACCAACTGGGGGAGCTAAAATCTCAAACTCCTGCCTCATTAGCTCTGACAGCTAACACCATGATAAGCCAACAGTGAGCTAGCATAACATTAGTGGGGCTAATAAGACATTGATGGATTATATTAACTGGATATCGGATCCCAAAATTCAGTTCAATGGAGTTGCTCGCCTGGCCCATCAAAAAGTTCCTAAGCTTCTGGGTTTACTTCCGAGATATGCGGCCCACTGAATATACGCAGTAGTGTTTCTACCCTCAGGCCCCGCATGCGAGTTCCCGCATGGCCCAGAGACTTTACATTGTGGTGACGTCAAAGGTTTTTTCCATGGATTAAAAATTCGGTATAGTTTGCAGTTGGAATTGTCCGGGAAGAAGTTTTACAGGTGTCTCTTTAAACAATGGTGGCCTTTTTAGGGCTGCAGGGGGATTTTTCGTGCTGTAATACCACTGGAAAAAATTGGCTACATGGCTAGCCTCTCGACACTAGTCTGTCAATCCTTTTGGCCAACTGAAACACATCAGAACTTTGTGACGTGGTACGGTCCTGCTCGACTCGACTCACTTTTGGTACCAGATCGTTTTCTCTATATCGTTTTTTTCCACTGCGGATAGTACCTCTTCACTGTAGGCGGCATTCACATCTGATCGCCGCAGTAAAACTAGCCTTGTGAGACCGTCCTGATCTGGCGAGCTCCAGTTTTCCACTCGCAGATCAATCTGGCCTCTTGAGATAGAGAAAATTTGGAGCCGTTCTCCAAACGACCGACCAATCAGCAATGGTTTTGAGGTTGAGGTTTAGGTGCGACGTACCACAACGTGGTCTAAACAACGTGGCGGCTTCCACAGATGTGATGAGCGTAGTTATCGCGCAAGTTTTATCCAAATTAGAAAGTATTCCTTCATTGAAAGAAGAGCAAAAAAAACGGCACTGGAGGCTTTTCCCAGAGGAAAAGATGTGTTTGCTCTTCACCCGACTGGTTTCTGCAAGAGTTTAATCTGACTGGTTGAATTGGCCCGTCTATCACCACCTATGTTGGTGATAGACGGATGGGTTATCCAATCAGCTAACCAGGATATTTGCCCCTTCCCAAAAGTTCTCCAACGGAAAGTTCCCAGATGGATATGCCGAGCAAAATGCGAAGCGATCCATCTGGCGGAGTCAGGTTACAGTAAAACTGCCGTGATATCATTTTCAACCCAACACTCGCTGAATCCTTTCATCGGCAACCAAACACCAGAACGTCTGCACTTCATCAACTGTACGCCATGGTGTACGGAGCAGTTTAGCGGGCTGCCATTTTAATTTTTTTTTTATCTGGGGGGATTGAATAAAAACACTGCGGTCGCTATTGACAGTAGCTTAGCTATTTCAAAATCATTGGTTTGTGTAGGATGTCCCAGGTTGTGTTCGTAAAAATTCTCTCCGACCAATCAGTGGTCTGCAGTGTTTTAAGTCGACCTTCTTGTATCAGCTCAGCTAGCTTGGACCCTCCAGGTACTATCCAATGGTACTTTGCTAATGGAAAAAACAAAACCGAGCGTAGAGTAGAGCAGTGGAAACACGGCTTTGGACAACTTGGAGGGTGACATGAGTGTTTTTATCTACCAATCTGCTCATTATTACGGACTGGAGGTTATGACAATATGGAATCCAACATCTGGTACAACGCTTGCTAGCATAGAATAGAATAGAATAGCCTTTATTGTCATTGCACTGTGAAGGTACAACGAAATTTAGGGTGCTCTCACAGAGCCACCCTTGCACCACACACACAAAAAAAAAGAAAACAAGGAACAACATATGTCCAAACAAGGACAAGAACAGGCTCAGCACCCAATATGCTCTCATTTAAAATAGTATCTACTAATATAATATAAAAAATATTTATTATTTGAATATGTATTTAAATATAAATATCCTTTTTTTAATTTTTAATTTTTTAATTTAGAATAGATAACAATAACAGATAACATCTGTGGGGCTAAGATAACCGCAGTCCAATATGACTTATAAGGGCAAACAGAGAAAGCATAGCATTAGCACAGCAACACTTTAAACAGCAGGTCACAAGGCTAACACAATGTTAGCAGAGCTAAGCTACCACAGTCCAACATCAGCTAAATAGCTATTACACTATCACTGTCTGCGTTAAGACGCAATTAGTCCTTGCCCTATCAGACTTTCAGTACAAATGTGAGACTAGTGGAATACATGTAGGCTAAATGGAAATCATTAAGAAAACCCCAAATTAGTCAAAACTAAAGTATAATTCTTACATAATACATTTTACTTTTTGTGCTGAGGTTTGTTTGCATCTGAATATTTATCATTTGAGTTTGAATATGTACTTTTGGGAGAAATGTAAGTCAGCTGAACATCCTAAACAAATACATGAATATAACAAATGTGTGTGGCTGTGTGCTTCCGTGTATATATTAGAGATGTTCCGATACTGATACCAGTGTCGGTATCAGCTCCGATACTGCTTAAAACGCTAGTATCGGTATCAGGAAGTACTGGAGTTCTTATATATGACACACTGGTAACAGAGCGGTACTCGGTATCGGCCGGTACGCAAGTTCAGGTATTGGAATCGGTATCGGGAAGCAGAAAATGGTATCGGGCCATCTCTAGTATATATACAGTATGTAGGTTACATTTGTGTTAATACCGTGTAGGCCTGTTTTATGTAGTGAAGTTTTTTCTCTGTGGGTAAAAAAAAAGAGACACAAACAACACGTGCAAACGCGTGCATGTACACACTCATAGGCCACACACAAATGGGCGCCTTGTGATTCAATTAGTCAGTTTGCCATCTGACACAAAATGGCGGCCCGGTGCATGTGTGCGACATTTTGGGGCAAGGAGCCAAGCAAATACCTTATAGACACAGATGCAGGAAACACAGAGATCTTTTGGATTGTTTCCTTAAGTGCGTTCCAAGCCGTTCACAATCAGGACTTGACAGGGAAATATTTTTAAGGCATTGCGGTAGAGTCGTCAAGTGGAATGAGAACACACAACTGTCTGTGTGTGTGTGTGTGTGTGTGTGTGTGTGTGTGAAACTACAGGGTAAAAAAAGACAAATTTTTGTGCAGCAGAGAAGGACACCTGAGAAATATGTAACTCATCAACAACTTAAAGCAGTTTTTCACCACAAGTAGCCTACAGGCCTGATGTGTGTGTCAAACTGCACTATTTAGCTCATATCAATTAACTCTGTCTTACGAACTGCAATTATTGGTTGCCATAGTCATCTGCTGGCTTGAATATGTAAGACGATTTCATTTAAAGAAGATCAAATGGAGAGTTTTACAGGAAGGACTTCAATGAGCTGGTGTGTATTAAAGTGTCTCATTTGGAATAAGGATAGAACGACAGATGAGGTCTAAACCCTGAAGAGTTGATCTGTAATCACTTTTATTTAGGGTCAGCCTAAACCCAAATGTTTGTCTGTCTGTGTGTGTGTGTGTGTGTGTGTGTGTGTGTGTGTGTGTGTGCGTGGCAGTTAAACCCATTAGGTCATCCTCGGCTAAAGTAGCTCTCTGGGTTAGTATAAACACCGTAGCTGCTGCCACCCTTTGCTTTTTTATTAATAAGGGAACAAATTCCACTAATTAAGCCTGACAAAGCACACCTGTGAAGGTAAAACCATTTCAGCTGACTACCTCATGAAGCTCATTGAGAGAACACCAAGGGTTTGCAGAGTTATCAAAAAGAGCAAAGGGTGGCTACTTTGAAGAATCTAAAATATAAAACATGTTTTCAGTTATTTCACACTTTTTTGTTAAGTACATAATTCCATATGTGTTCATTCATAGTTTTGATGCCTTCAGTGAGAATCTACAATGTAAATAGTCGTGAAAATAAAAAGGAAACACATTGAATGAGAAGCTGTGTCCAAACTTTTGGCCTGTACTGTATGTCAACACGGTCTCACGGCACTTCGTGAAAATGTCACGTTATTTTTAATCTATTGATTCAAGTACACAAGAACACGTTTATCTCTGGGGGGGTTTTCGTGGTGGCCAGCACGAAATGGGAACCATCTATACGGAGGTTGGGTTTAGGAAAAGGTGAACAGGGAAATCAAACGTCACACACCCGGGACACGATCCACGGTCTCTGGGGGGGGACGCACGACAACGAACAACGGGACGGCGGAGGTTGGGTTTAGGAAAAGAACAACGGGGAAAGGACGCGTCACACGCGGGCCACGATCGGGGGTCAAAGTCCCGTGTTGTTTGACCCATCCACCACCCCAACCAACCATATCCACCACCCTTCCCACCAACCTTCTTAAGTGGATATTCAGGCATTTCATACTACTCGCTACCGTAGTCGCGCTGTGATCACGACATATGCTTCCCGTTGAAATACATTTCAATCAGGAGAGACTTCCTTGCAATTCTGAACATATTTATTGTAAATACAAAAATGTAAATGTAGACGTCTCTGGAGATTGGACTCCATCGAACCCAAATATCCTACAGGGTTTAAGGAAACCCAAACATATCCCCTGATGGAGTCCAGACACTGGTGGTGGTGAATGACCACCGGTGGCAGAAGGGGAGGAGGCGCTACGTCACTGTATTTCGTGAAACGACAACTGCCAACCGCGGAAGAGAGAGCAGATTTAAAGCAGGGTATCAAGCTGTGATAGGCTCGTGACAAATGGCCGACCCTGATTGGTTTAACTAACAACGACACAGCTGCTCTGATTACTACTGACAAGTGACGTACCATGAAACAGCTGATCGTTAGGAGTGATGGAAAAGGTATATGAAGTCTTCCTTTAAGAATTGACGCTGAGCTTCATTAGTTTACATTTACGTGCTGGCCACCACAGAAAAAAAAACACGAATCGACAGATTGACTAACGTGACCATTTCACGAACTGTAGTGAGACTGGGCTGTCTATGTGCAGTACGTTACCGTTCATTACAAGTTAAAATCCATACTTAAAAACGTAAAGTGTGAGAGTGCTTTTAAAGTTTTTGTACCCTCATCTTGGTGTGAGCTACAGAGTCACCTTAACCCTTGCGTTGTCTTTGGGTCAAATTTGACAGAAATATGGGTGTCTTTTTAACTTCCTAATTTTAATTAACCAAAAATAACATGGATGATTCCAGTCAACGCGGTTCTCAAGTACAACAAAAGAGCAGATCCCTAATTTCATTGAATTTGGGGTGTTTTGTTAAAAAAAAAATTTGCATTTGAAAAAGAAATTGAAACGTTTCAAAACAGTATCCCAACTGAACGTTGACATATACCAGTCTGGGAATATCTTTCCTTTGATATTAGTCTAAATAGTTCATAATTTCTGCTTTTTTTAACTCAAGGATTAGGTATAATTTCCTATAAATGAGGTTTAATGACCGGGAATTCCAAAAATAAGTGTAAAAATAGTAATTAGTTGGTGTTAGCGGTGTGTATACATGGTAGTGAAAAGAAGCGTAAAACGGCAACAAAATAAAAAAGAGCCAAAAACATTGAAAAAAGCTCCAAAAGTGTCGGAAAAAAAAGGGACAAAAACGTCAGAAAAAGTGTGTATTTTTTTTAATGTTTTGACCCCGGGAGGATGACAAGTGCATGGTCCAATGGAAGACAACACAAGGGTTAAGTTACTTTTACTAGCATGGAACTAGTAATTATTGGTTTTAAAAACAGGATTATGGACTTTTTTTGACCATACATACCACATCCTGTTACTGAACACTGATTAGTCATCGTTTGATCAAAAACTAATCCAAACAGGGCCGTGGACATTTTTTTCCATGCATGTCAGAACTGAATTTGAATTCTCTCTCTCTCTCTCTCTCTCTCTCTCTCTCACCCCTCCCTCCCTTTAGCCTCTTCTTTCTCATTTCATCTTCTGCCAAGGCCGGTACAACACTGCTAATTTAAGCAGCATGCTAACACACGGACACACACTTCATTTCCAGGACACTTCACGCACGAGGAGGCGAGGCCGTTGTGTGTTTTCATGTTTTTCAAATTGTGCGGACACGGCGATCTTTTTTTTTTGTTTTTTTTTTTTTGCAGACTCTCAAGTGGAGACACATGCGCTGTTATTTTGTTAAATCAACAAATGGGCTGATTTTGATTGGATTTGAAACAAAATGAATGACTTTCATTTTGGGATTTTTTTTTTACCCCACGATGATGGAACATAATGGGTTTTGGTGTTGCTGGGAATCTGCAAGTTCTCATGGTTAACATGACGACCTTCATCAGCAAACACACACACACACACACACACACACACACACACACACACACACACACAGTAATTGGTGCTTTAAGCCCCCAACATCTCCTTCCAACATCGAGCCACACACAGACTCTGTTATGAAATGTGAAATAAAATACCAAATGCCAGCGTAATAACACAGAGCAAGACAGCCAGTTCTGAAATTCGATTTTTATTTTTATTGTGTAGTTATCTAACTTTTTTTTTGGGGTGGGGGGGGGTTCAGTGTCCTCAGTGGGCAGGGAAACAGTTAACAGACAGCAGTAGCTTACTGGCAGGGTCTGTGGCTCCTCTGTGGTACCCAGGGCCGCCTGAAGGGGCCAGTATGGCTCACCAAACCCCACCACCACCACCTCCACCACCACCACCACCACTACACCACACCACACCACCCCCGATCCCTCCTCCACCTCGCGGCCCCCCCGGGGACCGCCGGCTCTCCTACTGTGCCTTCTGCAAGACCTGGCTTAATTTAATTAACGCTGTCGACTTTAAACAAAACCACATCTGAGCTGAGAGAGAGAGAGAGAGAGAGAGAGAAAGAGAGAGAGAGAGAGAGAGAGAGAGAGAGAGAGAGAGAGAGAGAGAGAGAGAGCAGGAAATAGCCAGAGATGGGAGCGGATCTCTCCGGTCAGACCGCTGACAGGATTTAATGGGTTCAGGGATTGAAAATGCTTTTCGGGTCTGTTTTTTTTAAAAAAAGAAGAAAAAAAGACATGCCAGGATTTCTTCTTTAAATAACTAATAGCAAAGGAAATGAAGGCTGGTGCTGGTAGGGAGCTGAAGGTGAGACTTCCCAGTCTGGATCCTCTAGATTCAAACTCAAATACTAAATGGCGAGCCGCAGGTTAAAAGGTGATTTTTATGGCTGTTTGGCACTTTGTAATTGAAGTTTGTCATTCCTGTAGTAGTCTGTAGTCTTTGGTTTAACACGTTGCTAACAGATACTTTAAAACAATGCTCTCTCTGTGTTTAGAGACGATGAATGAAAAAATCATGTTCAACTTAATTAATAAGGACTGTTGTACATTTTGTGTTTTGTTAAGTTATGTTACTGACGCAGCATTTAAGCCATTCTAAATCAGTGACATTCCTCCTCAGAAGTTTCTCATTTATTATATTTAACAATTATTGATAGATTTTAAAGCAAAGTGGGGGAACTTAAGAACCTATTTGACTAAATGAGACACTTCTACAGTCTACATTCTCCCCATTTCACAGATTCTGAGGGACAAATGACATCGATAGCTGCAATTTTTGGAAATGAGGTCGCATAATTATTCTGGACAAAATTGAGGTTAGATTGTAGAATTTCACAAACCAGATTCTCCACAAAAATGTAGGGTTGAGTTAATATTTTATCAAATTTTCTCTTAATAAAAATAAACTAAATGCAGATTTTGGAGGAGAGCGTCGATGTATTGAATTATTCACAACAAACACTTTATGTATCGCATGTCAAATATTGAAGTTTAGACTCACAGTAATGTAAAATTACATTACAATTTTGGGAAATATATAATTGTTAAAAAAAACAAAACAGGATTTATTGTTTTGGTTTAAGAATTATCAGATTAAGTTCATATTCAATCAAATCAACTTCCCGTTTTTAAAAGGCTAATTTGAAAACCTTTATTGAGCTATTTACCTCAGACAAAGTCAGACGAAGTCAGATAAAATCCCCTCGCCACTCTTTTAATATTTATAAAAACCCACAGACAAAAGGTAAAGGGTGACCAAGAGCATTTATTTATGAAAACATAAATGAATTAAAATAAAAGACTAAATATGGGAAAATATAAGAGGTTTCTACCTGACAACGCGGCTCACTTTGATAAAGTTGGACATATTAAAATATGTAAAATAAAACGTTTTTCTTCATCTGTGTAAAGTGTGTCACAGAATTATTCCACATATGACCATCTTCACATGTTACCCCTCCCTAGGTCCAATCACAAGCCAGTTTATTGGCTCGACGCAGAGTGTGTGTGTGTGTGTGTGTGTAAGCATGATTCAAAACCTTATGGCAAAAATAGAGTCATATCCAACCCTAATGGGAATTACAAAAATTAAAAGACTTTAGGAATGACAGTGAACAATAGCTTGTTTTCTTAAAAATCCAATAGATTTGGACATTACCGAGACTCCGAATGTCCCATTAAGATGGTTGTTCTAGCCCTGCACCTTATGTTTATGATGTGGAAAACATGTGGACAAACAAGTTAAAATTCCATTCAACTTTTGTTTTCATAAAAATGTGGATCCCCTAACCGTAGAACACGTATAGTAGCACTCACATGACCCCTGATGGCATTTCTGAGTAATCTCCTGAAAATATACATATGTGGCATGCCAAGATATAGAATATATTACTGTATATTATCATGGTACTGTCCTATTATTAGCTGGACTGAATATTCCTGAATAACCAGAAGTAATACTGGTGTGTGTGTGTGTGTTGTGTGTGTGTGTGTGTGTGTGCGTGCGCTGGTGTGTGTGTGTGTCTGTATGTGTGTGCATAGGCATAATTTGCGGGGGGGGGGGGGGTTACAACCCCCCACTAATCAGAAGTTTGTGTTCCTTTTGTAAGGTTTTTGTCGCGCCTTCAATGTTTTTGTCGCTTTTTTTAATACACGATCTCAACCCCCCGAATGTTGAACCCAAATTTACGTGTGTGTGTGTGTGTGTGTGTGTGTGTGTGTGTGTATGTGTGTAAAATTGGGAGAAAAAAAAACATTAAACACCCTCATGCAGACACATATAATTTTATTTCTATTTCGTTTAATGGCTTCATTTTCATGGTTTCATTATCGGAATAAACTTGATATATATATATATATATATATATATATATATATATATATATATATATAAATGTGTGTGTATTTGGTTGTTTATTCAGTCAGCATTAGCAAAGCTCTGAGGGCGAGCTGGAGACTCTATCAGACTGAACAACAAATTAACTAAAACAAACATATCTAACGGGGGGGAAAGAAAAATTCTGTTATCCTCGCTACACCAGCAAAGAAAAACAACAGCGAGACGGCACTCCGCAACCTGCTAATGTTAGCAACTGATGCCTAATTTCCTTTTGATTACAAAGACATCCCACGCTCTCCTCTCATGTGACGTTTAATTGTTTCTCAAAGTAAATCATCAACTCAGCAAACTAAATATGACAAACAACAATAACAAAGTTGCAGCGCAGGGAGACGGGAAGGAAGGGTATGGGGGAGAAATGAATTAATTAAAAGAAAAAGACCCATCGCCTGCAGTGGATGTGAAACAGAGATGAAAGAAAACAGACACGACTTTTTGCCTTAAATGAAGTGCGTTCACAAGCAGGAGCATATGGGAGGGCCGCAGCACAACAACAACAACAACGAAAACAACTTTAAACGGGCTAAAATGGCACTTTAATTATATTTCTAAATTCATCAGAAAGAGGAAATGCATGGAAATGCTAAAAAACATAAAGAAATAAAATCAGTGTCCATGTTCCTTATGTTAGTCAGTCAGCCCTGAAAAAAAAAAGTTTAAATCGAAATATGTAATGGATTCGTGATCTTAGAGTCGAAACCTGGATTTGGAGAATTGTGACACCTTTAGAAAGTGCTGCTACAGTGTCGGTACAGTCATTCCCCGGCTGAAATGACGATGCAGAAGACCCAGAAACGCTGACCAATCAGGGCAGATTGGGCTTTTTCAGGAGGGGGGTGCTTAAAGAGACAGGGTTAGGGTGTAAAGTGTGAAGTGTGACTGTATTTCCCTGTAGAGGAATCCAACAGCGGGACGTACAACAGTCTGCAATCACTGTTGTCGGATAAACAACACAGACGGTGCGTTCACTGAAAATGGTTGCCTCGTGGTGCATTCAAAGTTATTGTAAATTACCCTTTTCCCATCTAGTGGTTGTTTTTGTCGTTTAACAGCAATTTACTGGTAAAATAAGTTGTTGTTATAAGTTATTGTTATTACATTTTTAATAAATCTTTTCATTTGGACCATATGGCCTTAGCAATTAAACAAGCCATTCTTTAATGTCGGCAACTGTTCTTATTTTTAAGAATAAAAATATTTACTTATACTTATTATTTATTTTATATTTTTAATCGGTTTAGGCACCGGCACCGTTTCAAAAGCATGGCTTTAGCGCCGGTATCGGAAGAAATCCAAACGATACCCGAGCCCACGCATGACCCACACTTTTTGTCGGCATAACTCAACTGTAGCAGAAGCTGAAAGGAGCGGCAGCTCAAGGTGCTCTGTACCCGGCTCCTCCTTTGGTCGGCTAACTTTAGCTATGAACACCGCTAACCTTTACTGTCATGTGACTGGTTGTAATGTGCCAAGCACCCACGCTATCTCGGCTACTGTGAGAATGCGTTGGTGTGGGGTATTTGGCCTTCTACATGACAATTCTGCAAACATGAGCTACTGTATTAGAGCTGCAATGATGATTGTGTAAAGCCAGCCTGTTGGCTGGTATTTGAACTATGTGCGGTAGCCTACTCAGAGTTTTACTGTGGTGTTGTGCAAAAAAAAAAACATGAATCCATCTATCTTTCTCTTGCTCGCTCCCTCGCTCGCTGAGTGGGACTACAGCTTGTGGGAGGGTGTTCTTGTGCGTACTATGAAATCGCATCCTGCCGGCGCCACAGCACGGTTCCGTTATGTTTTACAGTGGACATTTGTGGTTGTTTGAACTGAAAAGGTAAAACCTTCTGTTTATGCCACATTTGGCTGAACTTCCAGTGCTCTTTGTATCGTGCACTAAGCACTTCATTCTGCACGGCTTTCTTACCCTCAAAACAGCCTTGACGAGCCTAAAAGTTTGTCTCCTACGTTGGAAATAATATGTCCACACGACGCTACACTTTTAGATATTACGATGTACGAGATAAACGAGAGAACATCTCCTACGTAAACGAGAAACTTGGCCGACATTGGCCGCTTAAGGTTTGTTTTTTTCACCTTGGTTCTCAAGGCTTACCTACATTCCTCTGTGTTTGTACTCAGAGCAGGTGCAGGCTGAGAGAGAGAGAGAGAGAGAGAGAGAGAGAGAGAGAGGCATGGCTAGCAGCTAAATATTTCTTCTCCTGCCACAATAGGAGGCAAAATAAATAGAGAATTGTCATTATTATTATTTTTTTGTGTGTGTTTTTTTTATGTTATTGTTTCAACATACCCTTTGAGGGACATGAACAGAATATGTTTATTATCCGACAGCAATTATACAATAATTATCCTGTTATTATAATAACTTTATTATATTTAAATTATTCTATCTATCTATCTATCTATCTATCTATCTATCTATCTATCTATCTATCTATCTATCTATCTATCTATATGTATTTACTCATTGTTGTTGTTTGTATGTATGTTTGCTGTAATGCTTTGGCAACACAGATGTATTGATTCTGTCATGCCAATAAAACATATTGAAATTGAAAATTGATATTGAGAGAGAGAGTGAGAGAGACTCTGTGTGTGTGTGTTATTTTATCTCTTAAGTTACATTCATTATAAAAACATCACAGAGCGTTAGATCATATGTAAATCTGTGACCCTAGCCCTATAGGTTATTGTAGACCCCAAAACAAATTTCTAAAATATAGATCTCACGCGCAATATAAAAGAAATGCTTACATCAAAAAATTTACAAATTCAATTTTCTGCACTAAATAGAAGGAAAAAAGACGAGGACAAACAGCTCTGTCGGCTGTTAAGAGCCATCGGCGCTATCGGCAGCAAGTTTAGAGGCTAGATCATCCGGGGGAAAAACTAAAAAAAGTCGAATGTGGACTGATCTGATCAGCTCACAGGGTTATGGGGTTCATTTTTACAGCCATGCACACTAACAATGCATTTTATATGGGACTTGTTTCTACAGCTTTGAGTTCCAACAAGAGACAGAAAACGAAAAACCTACATGCAGTGTCTTTCTAGTGATCTTAAACACAGTCAGTATCAAACACCCCTGACACAATTAACAGTCATCTGTTACTCTTATCATTTACTTTGAAATCCTGCACACACACACACACACACAACACACACACACACACACACACACACACACACACACACACACACACACACACACACACACACACACACACACACACACACACACACACCAGTATTACTTCTGGTTATTCGGGAATATTCAGTCCAGCTAAACAGGACGGTACCATGATAATATACAGTAATATATTCTATATCTTGGCATGCCACATATGTATATTTTCAGGAGATTACTCAGAAATGCCATCAGGGGTCATGTGAGTGCTACTATACGTGTTCTACGGTTAGGGGATCTACATTTTCATGAAAACAAAAGTTGAATGGAATTTGAACTTGTTTAATTAATGTAGTGTATGTCCACATGTTTTCCACATCATAAACATAAGGTGCAGGGCTAGAACAACCATCTTAAATGGGACATTCGGAGTCCCGGTAATGTCCAAATCTGTTGGATTTTTAAGAAAACAAGCCATTCTTCAATAAAAGTCTTTTAATTTTTGTAATTTCCATTAGGGTTGGATATGACCGTATTTTTGCCATACGGTTTGGAATCACGCTTTATGATTCCATGACCATTTTGGGTTACTGTAACTAACTGTTAGCTGCGCCTCGTTTCAGCCTATACTTCTTTAAATGTGGCTCGATGGTGTTTTTTGCCCCCAACTGCTTTCCTTCAAGGCACCTAACCTTAACCTTAAACCTAACCCTAACCATAACCAGTGCCTCCCAACGGTGCCTTCCAGGCAGCGCTGCCTGGAAGGCACCGTCGGGGGCAAAAAACACAGATAAACTTAAATGTGGGTGGATCTGTACCATGATCCATGGTGCTAGCTGTTCCTGATGCACTGTAACCATGGATGTACAGACAACAACCACGGGATACAGAAGAAAGCATAGGTATATTAGCATAGGTAAACGCCCCGTTAATTCCGAAAGAAGGGCATGAGATGGCAGGGCTGTGTGCACACTTAGAGAAATGTCGAAAAGACGCGGTGAAGGGCCTCGACTCCAAAAGAAAGAAAAACTCGAGTAATTCTGAAGTGGAGGTGCTGCTGCAAGAAGTTAGCGAAAAACGAGACATCATATTTAGCGTCAGCAGTGCATGGAATGCAATTGCCATAGACGATTAATGGTGCGTTCTTTTTGTCCACCGAAGTCGATTTACGAGTCAAAAAGAACACCCCCGAGGTCGTATATACGACTCGTCAAGTCGTCTGAACTCAGAGGACCCCGAGTTCGTTTCTCGTTTCTCGACACGGATGTGACGACACACTCGAGCTTCTAGTCGCGATTACAAGACAAAAAGAACGCACCATAACAGTCTATGGCAGGAATCAGCAACCTTAGGCACGGGTGCCACCATTGGCACGCGGTAGCTCAACCAGTGGCCACACTAGCAATAAGTGCGCATGTTCAAATCCGCACGTCAAATGGCCTCTTTCACAGCCATTGGCAGGGGGAACAGCCAGTACAGTAGACTGATTGACTTTTTCCCCATCCGCATTCCGCGGAAAAAATAACACTGCCTGAACGGGCTCAGTAGATGACGGCAGGCTTAATGCTGATATGGCACACCTATTAACATGAACATTTCAAAATGGCACTTTATATTAAAAAGGTTGCGCCTGGTCTATGGCAACGACTCATGCAGTGAACACTGTATCTGGAGAAGGGCGCAGAACTGATGAAGTATACAGTATAGGCCTAGCACAATTCATACACAATGGCATTTCAAAGTGTAAGTGTAGTGTGTATTTATTAAAACAAACGCACATACAATTACGTGTAAAATTATAAAGGAGACAAATATAAAATTTTGAAATTAGAAGGGACGAAAACGGTACAACTACTTATTTTGCGCTAATATGTCAGCTCTAAATTGTGCTCTTGAGTGTGCGTAGATCCTGTTCTTACCTAAGAACAAATCCCAAATAAGAAAACATTGGTGAATGCCAGAATCTCCGTGAAAACGGCGTAAGTGGGGTTTAGGAACCAATTTGTTCTTCAGAACGTTTTGGTGAATGACGTTCCATTTCAACTATACCCTAAACTGAATTATGAAAATGAACACCTGTCAGCAATCTGATGCTGATTTTCAATCAGCATCAGCATTTGACTCCAAACGAGAGTCTTCTCTCTTTCTGCTCTCTCTCACAACTGACGACAACTCCCATGCCAACAAGCAGGCAGAGAGTCTGAGTTTACTGTATTTTCTCCTGCAGTCTAAACACCTCTCCGTTTCACAGGCAGCAGGTCCTCTCCTCGTTTCTGTTCTCATGATGGGAACGGGAGGAAGCAGGCCGGATTAGTCACATCACGGAGGTGGGAACAGAGAGGCTTAGAGGAGACGAGCGCCACAGACATGAAGGCAAAGCAAGTTCCAAAACCTGAGTGTCAATACAAGACTTTACCAACCGTGGCGGTTAGGTGGTCAGACATTAGTGTGACGTTCTTCTACAGCGCATGTGTCAAACTCGAGGCCCGCGGGCTGAATCCGGGTCCCCCTCGCACATTTTGATCCAGCTCGTATACTGTATTAGTCTACATGCACGACGCTCCACTTCCTGGGATTTCTGCGATGCTTAAGGAAATTCCGCCGGATTTCACTTTTCACACTTTCTTCCTTTGTTTTGCCAGTTTAACCCTCCTGTTGTCTTCGGGTCAAATTTGACCCATTTTCAAAAAGTTTCTATATCCGAAATTTGGGTTTCTGTCAAACTATTTGTCAAAACAAATAACGTGGATGGTTCCATAAAGCGCTCTTCACAAGAAAAATATATGATCAGTTGAATTTGGGTGTGTTTTATTCAATTTTATAGCATTTGAGTAAAAAAAAAAAAAAAAAAAAAAAAAAAAAAGGCAAAAAAAAGCGCAGAAAGAATCGACAAAGACATCGGAAAACGTGACAAAAACGTCGAGAAGTGACACAAAAAAGCTGGGGAAAGCTTCAAAATCATTGGGGAAAACAAAAGTTTTAATTTTAAATTATGACCCAGAAGACCCTAAAAGTTGCATGGTCGACGGGAAGACAACACAAGGGTTAAACTCTGGTGGATTTGTGAGGACTATGGTTAACTGCTCCTCAGATCTCCGCAGGGTAAATCCAGACAGCTAGCTAGACTATCTGTCCAATCGGAGTTTTCTGTTGCACGACTAAAACAACTTTTGAACGTACACACGTTCCAGCAAAACAAGTTTCTTCCAGAGGATATTTTGCAGAGGCACCGTGGCTCCGTCCGGCGCTTAGCGCCGCCCAAGACGATTGCGATTGGTTTAAAGAAAAGCCAATAAACCAGAGCACGTTTTTTTTCAATTGAGGTTCACAATGCATTTTGTTGTTAGTTGCGCGCCAAACCAAAATACAGGAAACTGTTTTCAAACTGCAATTGCAATAATATTAAAGCACTGTCTGTGAATGTTACAGATTACAGGTATTTACTGGTGATACCAATGCATCTTGGGAAAATAAAGATACACTGCAGCCGGTATATTACTGTAAATTCAAATAATACAGTAAGAAACTGTATGTCTATTTAGAGTAAAATACTGTAACATTTAAAAACAGTATGCATGCTGTATATAAATAAGTAGTTTACTGGCTAGGCTGCTGCCAGTATATTACTGTAAATTACAGGGAAAAGTTTTAGTGTACAATATCATGCAAATGCATTCATGAGAATGTGTTTAGCAGAAACTTTAGCTTTGTATGTTGAAATCTTAAAGGTCCCATGACATGATGCTTTTTGGATGCTTTTATATAGACCTTAGTGGTCCCCTAATACTGTATCTGAAGTCTCTTTTATATAGACCTTAGTGGTCCCCTAATACTGTATCTGAAGTCTCTTTTATATAGACCTTAGTGGTCCCCTAATACTGTATCTGAAGTCTCTTTTATATAGACCTTAGTGGTCCTCTAATACTGTATCTGAAGTCTCTTTTATATAGGCTTTAGTGGTTCCCTAATACTGTATCTGAAGTCTCTTTTATATAGAACTTAGTGGTCCCCTAAAACTGTATATGAAGTCTCTTTTATATAGACCTTAGTGGTCCCCTAATACTGTATCTGAAGTCTCTTTTATATAGACCTTAGTGGTCCCCTAATACTGTATCTGAAGTCTCTTTTATATAGACCTTAGTGGTCCCCTAATACTGTATCTGAAGTCTCTTTTATATAGACCTTAGTGGTCCCCTAATACTGTATCTGAAGTCTCTTTTATATAGACCTTAGTGGTCCCCTAATACTGTATCTGAAGTCTCTTTTATATAGACCTTAGTGGTCCCCTAATACTGTATCTGAAGTCTCTTTTATATATACCTTAGTGGTCCCCTAATACTGTACTGAGTCTGTAGCATAAAATGCTATTGAGGAGGAGACAGGCTGGGCGGGCAAAGCAGAGAAAGGGGAGGTAACATTTCCCCTTATGACCTCATAAGGGGAAGATTCCAGATCGGCCCGTCTGAGCTTTCATTTTCTCAAAGGCAGAGCAGGATACCCAGGGCTCGGTTTACACCTATCACCATTTCTAGCCACTGGGGGACCATAGGCAGGCTGGAGGAACTCATATTAACGTTAAGAAAAATCATTTCATTCACATTTTCATGCCATGGGACCTTTAATTGATAAAGTCAGCAGTGACTCCAGCCATCGGATTAAAGTACCAGAATACCAGAGTATTACCACATGTTTGGTACTTGAATTAACATACCCAGTTACTTTCCAGGTCTGGAATTGATATTCTACTGTTATATTTCTATTAAAAACAAACAACAAGGCCCTTATTGTTTGACACAGCGTGTCTTTTCGCCGCAGGAAACGTCTCATCCGTCCCATTCTCACACACACAAACAGTCGAGAGAACAACATCAACCCTGGCAAACAAACCACGCTTCCTCCGTGCTTTTAACACCTTTCCTCCCTTCTTTTCTCCTCCCCCCACCCCCCCCACCCCCCGTCTCCCCCTCCCTCCCCAGACTGATGTACTGTAGACACAGAGAGGCGGGGGGAAAGCGGGGGGAGGAAGCGGGGGGAGGAAGCGGGGGACAAAGCGAGGCCGCGGCGGTCCTCAGAGTAACTGCAGGGGAGGGCCGCCAAATTATTGTTTGATATTTATACTGAACAAAATTTGAAATGCAAACACTTGTTTTTGCCCCCATTTTTGCCCCCACTTTTCAAGAGCTGAACTCAAAGACCTAAGATCGTACTTAGAAGAGAGTGACTGGTTTTCGGACCACCCCCCCCCAATACAGTAAAACTGCCCATTTTTAGAGTGGTCTTTTATTGTGGCCAGCCTAAGTGACACCTGTGCAATAACCACGCTGTCTATTCAGCATCTTGATATGCCACACCTGGGAGGTGGATGGATTATCTCGGCTCACTAACACAGATTTAGACAGATGTCTGTGAACAATATTTGAGAGAAATAGGTCTTTTATAGAAAAAGTCTTAGATATTTTGAGTTCAGCTCATGAAAAATGTGGGCAAAAACAAAAGTGTTGCGTTTATAATTTTGTTCTGTGTATTTCAAAGTTTTTTTTTTTAATTAGAATATGTCTGTAAATAGTCATTGACATGAATATAAAAAATAAACACAGCTGTAACAATAATAAATATGTCTTCATGGTCAAAATGATGATTGTTGTCATATATAGTACAGCAAGAGTTAAAATGTCTTCATAGCTGCATGCATGCGACTACATTATGGTGTGTTATAAACTATTTATTCAGTGTTTGTACACGGCTTATAAATGCTAAATGGGGTAACATTGATTTCTAAAAGAATGATTTCCTAAAAAAAAAAAAAAAAAAAAAAAAAGGAACCCGACAACAAAAAAGCCAACAGCTGTTTGTGTCCAGCTCCGACAGCAGCATCCTCCCCACGCATTCACAGAACCTGGCAACGTGTGCAGCTTTGTCTTCTTCTACAACTCTACAACGTGGTTTTTTTTCACGCATTGATCCAGCCCAGTCACCGACAAATCAATCAATCAATCAATCAATCAATCAATCAATCAATCAATCAATCAATCAATCTATCTATCTATCTATCTATCTATCTATCTATCAGTAAAAGGGAAACTAAGCACTTCAAACCAAAACTGTTCGGTGTCCCTTGTGTTGTCCTCCCGGGTGAAAACTTTTTTTGAATTAAAAATTTTTCTCTTTCTTGCTTTATTCATCGTTTTCTACGCCTTTCCCCTTTTTTTCTATACACCCCTTAAACCGACTTATTACCACTAGTTTAAAAATATTTTTTTCAAAATTCATGGTCAATTAACCTCATTTATGTGACTTTTATACCTAATTTTTGAGTTAAAAAGCAACAATTATGAAATATTTTGACGATTAAGTAAAAATCCGAGGAAGACGTTTGTCAGAGTTCAGTCAGGAAATGGCTTTTAAACCATTTAAATATTTTTTTTCAAATGCTGGAAAATATAACATCCGGAATTCAATGATATTGGTTTAAAAGCAACCCATGATTTTTTTGTGTAGAAACTTTGAAAAAAACGGGTCCAGTTTGACCCAGAGGACAACAGGAGGGTTCGAATGAATATTTTGCATTCCTCTTGTATTCATGTGTAGCCTATTACACCTCTGTGCTGCCATTCAGTCATACAGCTACATTTCTTCAGATTTAGAATAATAGATGTCTTTTGTCTATTTATTTTTCTGGAGCAGAATTCTTCCAGTTTATTACCACCAATTAAAGCAGCAATAACACCTCATTTAAAAAAAAAAAAAAAAAAGGCATGCTATCACTTACCGAGGACGGCAAGCCGGGAGGGACCTTCCGAACTTTCTTCGGGTGAACCTCTGAAAAAGAAAAAAGGGGGGAAGCAACAAATGAAGACGTAAGTGAGTTTAACAAGGCAAGAGGCGTTTGATTTCTCTCTTCCTTTTTTAAAGAAGGCTCCGGTTTGATTTGTTTGCACTTAATCGATCACCCAGGGAGGAAAGAGCGAGGCCGCTGACCGCCGTCGATGCGTTTGCAAAGCAAGCTTTCACAAGCGGCGCACAATAGGATGCAGGAAATAAAAAAAAATTAAAAAAAAGACGGACCACATAAAAGGACGGGTGGATTTGTTTTTCTCTTTTTTTTGGTTTGATAAAAGGAAGCAGGGCAGCCCTTGACGTGTTTATTTTATTCTTCAGGGTTTCTCTCAAGGGGAGCGAGGGAGCAGTCTATTAACTGGGAAGGTAAGACTTTGATAGAAAAATGAAAGGGCACTTTTATTTTTATTTTGGCCCAGAGTCGTCGTGTGTGTAAGTGTAAGCGTGTGCGTGCGTGTGTGTGTGTGTGTGTGTGTGTGTGTGTGTGTGCGTCCTCCCAAGGCTAACATTACCAAGGCTACATCACGGCCACTATTGTCCTGTTTTCTAAAAGACTTCCCTGTATGTTTTTGTTGTTGCTCAAAGTCCCCTTTCAAAGCACCGACACACACACACACACACACACACACACACACACACACACACACACCGACAAACAGGACAGACACTAACACGCACTCACAATGCTCGGCCTTCTAAACAAGAAAACAGTGTGGTCTGGGATCAGTGCAAGTTCAAATGTTTGACATGGAAGCGAAGGAAGACGATAGACATGCTGCTTCATTTCTTCAGTCTAATAATGAGAATAATGAGTATGTATAATGATATTAAGGCCGAAAATCTGAAAAAAAAAACATGACAAAACATCCAGATTTAGACAACCCCAGTGCAAATAGAAAAAAAAAAAAAAAAAAAAAATAGATAATCGCTGTTGTTCCCAGTGTAATTTCCATTGTTTTAGGAATCAAATGTGTGTGTGTGTTAATCTTAAAACAAACACACAACAAGGCAGATCATCATCAGTAGAAATATTGCTAATATGATAAGGAAAATGGCACTTGACACTGTAAAAAAAAAAAAGAAAAGTCTTCCAAAAGTTGAAGGACTGCAAAAAAGATATTTATTCATTCGTTTATTTTAAGATATATTTATGTAAAGCTCGTAATCAGACCAAAACAGAATCAGTCGATTTTATTTCACAGTTTTCAGCGGGGATCTAGATTGGAAGATCTGCAGAATGTAGCAGACTTTTTATTTTTGTTTATTTTTCTTGTGCAGAAGATGTGCTGACAGCCTGAGGTTTATGTTTTTTTTTTATTTGCTTAAAATCTTTGGTATGGCCCCGGTCATAAATTGTGCATATTGCTCTATAAAGTGAGTGAAAGGACACCCCAAGCTAGCATTTTGAACTGAAAGCGTGGGGGGGGGGGCGCTTGACAGAGATTTCCAAAAAAAACTGTATTTAATTTAATTTATTTTTATTATGCAACCTTGCTAAACCTGATTATAACAGCCCTGCAACAAATCCTACATAGAGGTTATAACCTCTGAATGAACGTTATTCTGTTTCTTTAGGCTGTAATGTAGGCTGCTAATGATTGTATTGTGTTGTATGTTGTAGGTATTTCTAATATGTTGTCCACACCTTTCTGTAAAAGTTCCAACAAAAACGTTACCACATTCATAAAGGGAGGATTTAGCAGGGCTGCGGTATTAGACACATAGATTTTAACATTTTTATTGTTAAATCTTTAAGGTATTCCAGATCCAAAAATTGTTTCTCTCTCCATGCTATTCATTTATTAATCAGTTCTCGACAAGTGAACCCTCCCCCTAAATGACGAAAAAAAGCAACGGTATTCAACTGTGTGTGTGTCTATCTGTGTGTCTATGTGTGTGTGCATAGGCATAATTAGAACTGGGCTTTTTTTTTTTTTTTTTTTTTTTTTTTTTTTCAAAGTTTTTGTTCCTTTTTTAAGGTTTTTGTTGCGTCTTCGATGTTTTTGTCGCTTTTTGCAACATTTTTGTTGCCTTTTTCAGAGTTTTATGTGTGTGTGTGTGTGTGTGTGTGTGTGTGTGTGTGTGTGGCAGGTCAAAAATTACGTCTTTGTTCTTTGGTGGTGTACAGCTTACACGGAAATATGACTAAAGGCAATTACTCACTTTTGAGGTGGGGGTCATTCTAGCAAAAGCCATAAAATTTCATGGGTAAAAAAAAAAAAAAAAAGTAAAATAGGTTACCAAATGGAAATTCACATCTATGATGTCATGAGAATTTTAGAGAGTAGAAAAATATGGTCCCAAGCCAGAAAATGTGCAGAAAGCTGAGCCTAAGTCATCCTCTCGTCGTGAGACCTTTTGTAATAGAGGAAGCAGTTTAATGAGCGAACGTCTCGCTGTGTCTCTCTCTGTGTGAGTTCCCAGTGTCTTGTGTAAGGGGGAGTGTGTGTGTTCACAGTGTCTGTGTAAGGGGGAGTGTGTGTGTGTGTGAGCGCCGTCTCACCCATGGCGTCCATAGGCAGCGTTCTCCTCCGCGGGTTGGAGCCGTAGTGCTGGTAGTACTGACTGGCCGGCTTGGTGGGCGACGCCGCGCCGGGACTCCCCAAACCCATCTCGCCACCCAGTATCGACTGGTCGAGAGACACCGAGACAGACAGAGACACAAGCACAGAGAGAGAGAGAGAGAGAGAGAGAGAGAGAGAGAGAGAGAGAAAGAGAGAGAAAGTGAGAGAGAGAAAGATTGTTAATGTTGTGGCCTCGCCACTCAAAAGAACCAGAAGGACGCATCGTTACCCCACAAGGAAATGAGAACAAAACACAAAAACATATTCCAGGTTTGTACAGATCCTGAAGACTGTAGCACATAGCCAAGCCAGCCATAACAGAATATAATATTACCTTTAATAAGGATATTACAATTTGTTTTTATAGATAACGACAATCGCTTCAACTAAGAGGACTTTTTCAGTGTTGGAGTGCAAGATGTTGATGGCTGTTTTACTAGAATGTTTGGTTACACTTTACTTGAAGATATCTACATATGAGTGACATGACACTGTCATGAACGTGTCATAAACATTATGAACAAGTCATAAACGTTAATGACATAACGCTTCTTTTAGTGTCATTCGGTTTTTGACATGTTAGCGTTAGGGTTCATGTGTTCATGACACTGTCATGTCACTCTTATGTAGATACCTTTAAGTAAAGTGTTACCCAATGTTGTGAGAGACATTCCTGGAATATTTCAATGATACAGTCATGGTGCTGAAGTTAGTCATTTCGAGGCAAGCTGGAACGTTGTCAGTAGTGTTGTGTGGATTATTTATTAATCCCACAAAGAGCAGTTAGTTAAGAGCAGCCACAGACAACACAAACATACATAACAGCACACAGGCCTACACCCCAGAGGGTAGATAAATGATAATCAAGAAATAGATTGGATCCATTTAAAAGTCCAAAATGCAGAAGGGATGAAAAGAATTAGAGTGGCGATTAGTTTTAAAAGAAGGTCAAATATAACAACATCGTGATGGCAACAGAGAAAATTCACTCTGAGGAACATGATCTGAAGATGACAAAATGCTTGATTACAAAAAAAATGCCTTAAATGCCTCTGTGTATGTGTGTATGTCACTTTTATGTAGCTACCTTCAAGTAAAGTGTTACCAAATTTTCTTCTCAGCAGATATGTTGGTCATAACAGCAAGGAGCTAGCAAAGCAGTTTGGTGTTTATAGCTGCGGTAATCTTTCAGTTTGGGAAATCCCACGATCTCTACAAAGCTAACGTTAGCTTAAGATAATTTTGAGAGCGAATTGCCCCACAATATGAATACAGTTTGAGTATAACTTTTATTTTGTTGGTAACCGTTGTTGTGTCATCGCAATATTACACTCTAGGGGTTGATTTAACGTCATATTATTGGCACTTCAGTGATACCATACAATGCCCGGCAGAAGAGCCTCGGTCCTAGCTGCATCACTGTCGTGCCAATAACGACGTTAATCAAACCCTCGAGTGTAATATGATATTGCTTGAATGTGGAAGGAATCTGAAAAATGTCGAGCATAATCAGAATGTTGAGAACATATGGAATATATATCACTGGAAATATTGGTCACAATTGAAGTGTTGAGGATGACTGGTAACAATGTCTAGCACAACTGTCATTGTTGATCTGATACGGTTGAATATGCCAAACAAAGTTATATTTAATGTAACTGGAACGTTGACGGAAAAATTATCTGAAATATTGTCCGGATTCTAAACACAGTGTGTGTTAGTAATGCTACAGAATGTCAGAAGAGAGAATGTCAAATAACCGAAATATTGACTGCCGTCAGGAATTTATTTTTCAGCTCCAATCTATCTGAATTGACACTAAATGTAAGCAGTCAAGAAAAGTAAACCCGTCAGTTCATATTTGTGTTTAGGCATACATGTCTGTGTCTTACATTACACATGACCCTGTGTTACTGCTCTAAATAGGTCGACAGAGTATTAATACGGAAGTCCATGTCTGTCAATATTAAAATGAAATAACTTAATCAAAATTGAAACGTCAAAATGGCAAAATGTGATTTTCAATTTGATGCTTTAAAATGCACACTTACTGCCAAAATTGAAACTCCATTAAAACATGTTTGTGCAGTTTAAAGCGTACAAAAAGATAACGACAGACAGACAGACGTATAGACAGATATTGATAGATAAAGACAGACAGACAAACAGACAGACAGACAGACAGACAGACAGACAGACAGACAGACAGACAGACAGACAGACAGATAGATAGATAGATAGATAGATAGATAGATAGAGATGGATGGATAGATAGATAGACAGAGACAGACAGACAGAAAGCTAGATAGACAGATAGCTAGAGATGGATGGGTAGATAGATAGATAGATAGATAGATAGATAGAGACAGACAGACAGACAGAGATAGATAGATAGATACATAGATAGATAGATACAGACAGACAGACAGACAGAGAGACAGACAGACAGGCAGATAGATCGATAGATAGATAGATAGATAGATAGATAGATAGATAGATAGATAGATAGATAGATAGATAGATCGATCGATCGATTGATCAACAGCAGAAAAGCCAAATGAATAAATAAATAACTGCCCACTGGATTTGATTTCGAAGCCGTCTAACTGCCAGGAACAAAGCCAACTCCCGACACCGAGCCGATAACGAAGAATCAAACGGTGGCATGTGACGGTATTTACCTCCTCATGCTGCTCGGCGTGGAGACGCTCATCTCCCCCAGCTCCACAGCTCAGAGTCTTAACTTCTCTGCTCTCGGGCTGCTTCCTCTCTCCTCTAACTGGGACTCTTTGTCACGGCTCAAACTTAGCAAACCGCTCGCACATTGTCCCGCTAATCAACGACTCGGCAGCAACAAGTGGCGTCTGGGCTGATTTGGAGAGAAGAGAACGCTTGAATAAAAGGCAGACAGGAGGATGGAGGAGAGGGTCTTTCTTTCTTTCTTTTTTTAAAGTGGCACAAAAAGTTAGCAAGGAGTGAAGAGGTGAAAAAGAGCCTTCAAATAGACTCCACCACTACTCCGTTAAAGTGTAGATTTTTTCTCCCCCCCCAGCTTTCTCGTTAAGTAATTAGTGCGCAGTGTATTTAAAGCAGAGGGTGAAGGATTGTGTTTGGAGGGGGGAGAGGGGGGAGGGGGGGGGGGGGATGGATGTTTTTCGGGGCTAATCTGAATTCTGATCTGCGCGTCCGTCCTCTCTGTGGCTGAATACAAAAGTTAGCTTGGCACTGCCGGGCCAAGGAAGGCTTTTCTCATGCTAAACAGGGCCTAAGTAGGCCAATTACAGGGCCAGCCTCGGTCTCGGAGCCATTCACCGGCTTAAAACAAAAGGGCCCTTGTCTTAAATAAAGTCAGTCACACACACAGAGAGGGAGAGGGAGTCAGACACAAAGGCACACACACACACACACACACACACACACACACACACACACACACACACACACACACACACACACACACAATCACACACCGATTCAGTCATCCTGTTCCTCTGCCCGTGTGTGTGTCAGTGTGTGCGAGAGTGTGTGTGTGTCGTCGAGGGTAAAAGGGGGTTCCCACTAAAACAAAAAGGGTCTCATTGATTGTGGCGCTTTTCTTTCTTTGCTGTTCTTTGTTTTTTTTCTTCTCGTACTCGTACAATCGAGCCAGGCCAGGCCAGGCCAGGCCAGGCCAGGCCAGACCGGTCGCCCCGGCAACTATAGACGAGCGGCAGGAGAGACAAAATGCCCGTCTGTCTCTCTGTTTGTCTCTCTTTACCTGCTCGTCTTGCTGTCTCCGTCAGCGTTACTTCATTACACACTATCTGTTCAATACAATTGCGTTATTGTGGATGCCGAGATGGGAGTAGTCAGATTAAGGTCTTAAAGGGGCGTTCCGAGAATTTAGCGTTTCACGTGCATAACATTGGGTGACCAGTGTGAGATGGATTGGAAAAACAATGGTAAAAATTGAAGCAGCAGAGGCTGAGATATCCTGAGTTTTAGCCCCTTGTATGGGTCAAGCTCTAAAAACCACCGGATCCTACATTTCCCATAAAGCAATGCAATTGATAGCCGCTTTCCCCTGCTCGGTAAACAACTCCACACCCCCCAGTTTGCAACACAAGCCTTCGGTTATACAGTACATTTAAAGTCAGTTACTATTACAAGCATATACATTAAAGGGGCTGTGCTCGGGAAACTGTCACAGACCTTTACCCAATACGTCGAAACGCCCAAATTTTGTGGCATCAGCGTGACATCATTCTCTGCTCATGACGCCATTACTCCACTAATTCAACTCTATTCAAATTGCTTTATTGGCATGAATGTCATAAATAACAATATTGCCAAAGCATCAAGGATAATAATGTGAGAAGAAATGCATACATACAATTCATTGAGTAAACTAGAGTATATACATTTAAAAATAAAAAGCCCCGCTTCGGGCTACATGCTAACATCAGCATGCTAATGTGCTCCTAATGGCAATGTTAAAGTGCTGATGTTTAGCAGGTTTAATGATTACCATGTTCAGCCTCTTCATATAGCGTGTTAGACATGTTGTTGAGATTTGCACGTGTCGGCTCCTCTGCGACCTACCTTTACCCATAAGTCCCTGCTCTGCAGAGATCCACAGAGGTATTTATAAGTAGCTTCATATTATGTACAAATCCAGCCTTATATTGTTGTGATAATCATCAGGTTCACTCCCGCTCGCTTTGTCTCTTGCTTCTTTTACCTACAAGATCTTGTCTTTCTCTGTCTCTATGTTTCTCTCTCGCTCTCTCTCAAACAAACACACACACACACACACACACACACACACACACACACACACACACACACACACACACACACAAAACCAGAGGTCTGTTTCTCACAGAGCTGACTGGGCTTCGGTACCCAGCTGCTCACAGAGACGATATTAACTAAGATAGATTACCAAAGAGAGAGAGAGAGAGAGAGAGAGAGAGAGAGAGAGAGAGAGAGAGACAGGGTAAAGAAAGAGAACAGGAACTCTGAGGAAGGGAGAGATGGAGAGAGAGAACAACAGAAAAAAGTGGAAGATTTTGTAGAAAAGGGTAGAGAGAGGGAAAGAAAAAGAGCGAGAGAGACTCAGAGCAAACAGCAGAACGGAGACAGACATGAGAAGAACAGAATGAAACAGTTGTCAGGATGGATGGCTGACTGTGGCGCAGCAAGTAACCCACTCCCCCTAAAAAACGACAGATTGTCATTTTAACATTGCTCTTTGTGTATGGATTAAACAAGCGAGATATGACATGTCAATTAGCGAGCTCTAGAGATGTCGGCAGGTGTATTTCTTTTTTTTTTTTTACTTTGGACGGAGCCAGTTAAACTCTTTTCCCCTGCGTCCAGTCTTTATGCTAAGCTAGGCTAACCACAGCCTGACTCTTTGCTTTGTACTCACACACAGCCATTAGAGTGGTACCTTTGGTGTGACATCACTATTCCTTTCAGGATGTTCCCTTTACAAGAAACAAAAGGGGCATTTCTTATAAAAAAAAAAAAAAAAAAAAGAGCATGAGTTTTCTGTCTTCCTCTCTTTTCATTGCCCCCTCCCCTCTCATTTTCCCCCATCCTCAATTTCTAATTCTCCTATGCAACGCTGTGTCCTCATGTGACTGGGAAAGCAAAGACTGAGATGTCACCAATTTCCACCATCACATCTATGAGAGGCAGAGAGAGAGAGAGAGAGAGAGAGAGAGAGAGAGAGAGAGAGAGAGAGAGAGAGAGAGAGAGAGCAGGAACAAGTCATTAATTACCAGGAAGTGCTGGCGAGGCAGCGGCGCACCTGTACACCAGCTTCGCTCCAGCTGACACACACACACACACACACACACACACACACACACACACACACACACACACACACACACACACACATACTCCTGAGGGAGCGAGGCCCTGAGGCTGCTACCAGAAACAGTAAAACCAGCAGAGACAACGAATAGAACTGGACTCACGGAGCCAAAACACTATAACCAAACATCACACATCAGACATTATATTATACACATCCAGGGCTACAGCTCACATATCAATTAATCATTTACACTATTAAATGCCAAAAACAGTAAAAAAAAAAAAAAAAAAAAAAAAAAAAAAAAAAAACTGTGACAAAAGTTCTCAGAGCCAATGGTGAACATGGGAGATTCAATTTACACAGCACATAAAACAGAGAGAAGCAGGGGAATGAAATGCTCGGATTTGAAGAGATGGAACCAGAGAATGTTTGACAAGATGTCTTGACTTAACCATGGAAACTCAGTGATGATTCATTTTATGCTTAGCACTATACATATTCATCGAATCTATTGTGAAATGACGCTGTTTGTGTCCCGTGAGCCCCTTTCACACTGGCTGAAAAAAAAAAAAAAAAAACATCTAACACCCACTAAAATCTGGCTTTTGTCCTCAGCGGGAACGGTTACAATCAGCATTCATTCATGTCCATCGTCGTGCAAGCAGCGCTGGGACATCCTTCCAAATTCGTCGGCACCGAGTTTGAAAGAGAGACTTGATAATTAACAACCAACTCTGTTTTCTGCGGTGGCTGACAGGGGCAAACACACTGCAACTTAATGAAACACACGAAAATAAATGCTAAAACAAAAAAATTCTACATCCAGATTACACCACAGAAGTTCTCCAGGACTCTAGGGGAGGGGGGAGTGCTGCATGGAACAGCTTGACTTTCGACCCCACTGAGAGAGAGCACTCTGGTACATTCCATGTGTACAGAGAGTCTGGCCACTCTCCATTGACAGGTGTTAACTTCCTTGAAGGCTGGGTACTCTGTTGAAGTTTAAAACTATTGGATCTGCCCAGAGCCACTCTGGATCTGCCATAACCAATCGCTAACGTTTGGTCGTGACGTCGGCTTAGCGTCGCTAGCATCGGAGCCGGCCTGACACATTAGCGAACTAAGTGGCTGCTTAGGGAACCGTGGCTACCAACAGGCCCCCAAGAGCGCTTGAAATGTCCCACAATAGAGCTCATAACAGAGCCAGTCTATTTAAAGATACTGTTGCTGCTAATAGGTCTCAAATTAGTCTTTCAATGCTTATTTGTACATTATGAGTGCTTAATCTAATACAATACACAAATTGGTTTAGTGCCAAGTGCAGTAGTCCTGCTTAGGGCCCCCAAAAGTCTAGGGCCGGCCCTGGCTAGCGTTTGCCTTAGCCAACTCCATCACCGCTAACGGAGCGAGCTAGAAAATCTTTTCCCGAACCCCGATGGGTAGGAGGGCCACGACATCACGGCCACTGACAAAACTCAGCAAAGGTTGTTCTTGCTCGGGCTTTAACTTCTGGATATTCGGCGGCGTTGCCACAATGGACCGAATGGCTTCGCTCGCATCTTTCTCCGCCGCCTTTACGGAACTCCAACTCAAACTATAGCGCACGACCTCAACGTCGTCGTTCTCAGCCGCTCCCTCCGTTCGCTGATTGGACCGAGGAGTACAGCAAAGCGAGGTGAGTTATTAAACCACTGCAGGTCAGCAGAAAACAAGATCTCCAGACAGTGTTCAGGTGCTCTTTAAATAATAAATCTTAAAGCGCCCATATTATGCTCATTTTCAGGTTCATAACTGTATTTTAAGGTTGTACCAGAATAGGTTTACATGGTTTAATTTTCAAAAAACACCGTATTTTTGTTGTACTGCACAGCTCTCTCTCACTGCTGCAGATCCTCTTTTCACCTGGTTTCTGTTTTAGCTACAGAGTGAGACCTCTTTTCTTCTTCTTCTTCTGTACTATCTTTGATTGCACTCGCACATGCTCAGTAGCTCAGATGTAGAGCATGTCAGCTAGCTAACTCTAGAGACAGTAAAAGAAAGGCTGTTTCTCCAACTTTGGTCAGTTACAAGGCAGAATTAGCTGGGAGACTTCTTCTAAACGAGGGCGCACATGGAAGTAGTTCTTTTGTAGATTATGGTGAACTTGTGTGTGTTGTAGCAGTGCTTTGCTATTGAGAACGACGTAGCATGCTAGCGTTAGCATTAGCGTTAGCATTAGCGTTAGCATGCTAAAGCTAACGCTACGAGCTAACGGTTGTGGTTAGCCAGGTCATTTCGGACTGTGACGTCACACCCCAAATCCCAGAAAAAGTGTTTTTTTCATAATATGGGCACTTTAAAACCTTAAACAAACTCTGGGCCCCTATCATCTCCGCCTATATTGTGCTTAGTGAGACATTCATTTCCAATCTGTAGTTTATCAAATTACCACAAACTAATGACCACAGAGTGAACATGGGGTTAGAGGTTACATTCCCTCGGAAGTGGCAAAGACGATTAGCTTAAAATCCTTAACAAAGTCAATTTATGGCAAGCTCAAACAGGCAATTACACCCAAGGTAAGGACAGAGCTGATTACCCGACACTACCAAAGTTAAAGACCTCAGAGACAGCCAACACACACACACACACACACACACTCACACTCTCACACACACACACACACACACACACACACTCATCTGCAGTGGCATTCGAAGCAGCAAGGGATCGACTTGCCAATGACAACTTCCTCCATCTTCTAACCACTTCGCACACACGCACGCACGCACACATACATGCATACGAACAGACGCACACGCAAAATAACACACACTTCACTCGAACACAAATACACACACACAAAGCGGTTCAAAGCATTTCTCCTTAATTAGCGTTCAACGCTTGGCTTGACAAATAAATAGTGATCATTTAAGAACACTAAGAGAGGAATCAGACAGCACATTACACCTCACAGGATCTGGCAGCTTCCCGCACGCAATTAAAACACGAGAGACAGTAGTACAGAGGGAGGAGAGAGAGAAAGGTAGGAAAGATGGAAACACAACGGGGGAGACAAGTAAGTGGGGTAGGAAGGGGGTTAAAAGGGGAGAAAAGAACTTAGGTGGAGAGAACCAGAGGAAGGAGAGAGGAAGGATGGAATGAAGGGAAAAGGGAGGGAAGGAAACAGTTAAGGACAGTGAAGCAAGAGTAGGAAGTACAACAGAAGTAGGAACGGAAGTCGGGGGGGGTAAAAAGGAAAGAAGAGAACGAGGTTAACAAAAGAAGGAAAGAACACATGGGGCAGAAAGACTGAGGAAAACCAAGAGGAAATGGACTGATAAAGAATGGAGGGACATTTTGAAGGGAAGGAAGGAAGGATGGAAGTTGAGAAGAGGAACAAAAAACAAGCAGGGACGAGAAAAAGAGAGACGTAGAGAATGAAAGCGAAAAAGGACAAGGAAGAACAGAGCGATGAAGGGAAGAAGGAGGGAAATGGGAAGAAAGGAAAAAAAAAGGTAGGAGGGGAAGTAGGAAATGTAAGAAGGAAAGAAGTCAAACAAAAGGGATGAAAGTAAGAAGGGAAGGAAGAAGGGAACGAGGAGGAAAAGGAGGAGGGGGAGCAAGAAAGCCGGAGGTAGATACATGAAAAAAAGCAGGGAGGAAAGTAAAGAGGTAGGGAAGGAGACGGAAGTTCATAAGGAAGGGCAGAAAAGAAGGAAAAGTAGGACCAATGGAATGAAGTAAGAGGAAAAGGTGAAGGAGGGAGAAAGTGAAAGAGAATGGAAGAGAAGGATGAGGAGGGAGAGAAAAGGGCAGAGAGGGGGAAGAGGGAAACAAGACAAGGAAGCAGAGGCAGTGCAGGAAAGGGAGGGAAAGTACATGACGGACTGATGGAGGGGAAGAAAAGGGGATCTTCAGGGAAGAATGGGGAGGAGACAGGACGTACATGAATGATAGATGGAGAGACAGATTTATACTCAAAGATGAAAAGAGAGATGAAAAGAGAATGAGGAATTGGCTTCCGTGCGGTGCCATCTTGAACTGATCGCTCCCATCATGCCTCAGTCCCAGCTGCCTTCACTTTGTAGTTGTAGAACCATTTTAGTTGTTATAACCCATACAGGGCTGTAGAAATACAACTTATAGAATTGACATTCTTATTTCTGAGTTCTAAACACATCTCAGTCCCCTCATTTTCTATTTAATTATTATTTAATTTAATTATTAAGGTTCAAACACTTCATTTTGGTGACCTTTTATGCACTCATTTGTGCTGGATTGTCCATATTAACCTTGGTGTGTAAGAAATAGTTCTTTGTGCTTTTAAGGCCGTGCACCAAGTCCAAGGCGTAGGTTTATATTTATCTCTCCTTTAAAAGGAGCTTCAAGGCCTCTGGGATCCAGGAAGTTGTTGCTTCATCTGTCACAGATAAGAATCCCAGAGAAGTTCAGCAGAACTAAGCTCTGATGAAGGAAACACACACGAAAAATAGATCAGCTCGCTTTCCCACATCTCATGGATCAACACTGTGTGTGTGTGTGTATTAGGTTTAGCAATATTATGTGTGTGTGTGTATTAGTTTTAGCAATATTATGTGTGTGTTTGTGTGTGTGTGTGTGTGTGTGTGTGTGTGACTGTGTGTATTAGTTTTAGCAGTATTATGTGTGTGTGTGTTTGTGTGCATTCATAACTTCTTAGCATATGCATCAGTGTGTGTGTGTGTGTGTGTGTGTGTGTGTGTGTGTGTGTGTTTGTGCATGTAAGAATCAGACCTAAAACACAGATTCATAACTTCTTAGCGTATGCATCAGTGTGTGTGTGTGTGTGTGTGTATTAGTTTTAGCAGTATTATGTGTGTGTGTGTGTGTGTTAGACTGTGTGAGTGACTGTGTGTATTAGTTTTAGCAATAGTATGTGTGTGTGTGTGTGTGTGTGACTGTGTGTATTAGTTTTAGCAGTATTATGTGTGTGTGTGTTTGTGTGCATTCATAACTTCTTAGCATATGCATCAGTGTGTGTGTGTGTGTGTGTGTGTATTAGTTTTAGCAGTATTATGTGTGTGTGTGTGTGTGTGTGTGTTAGACTGTGTGTGAGTGACTGTGTGTAATAGTTTTAGCAATAGTATGTGTGTGTGTGTGTGACTGTGTGTATTAGTTTTAGCAGTATTATGTGTGTGTGTGTGTGTGTGTGTGTGTGTGTGTGCATGTAAGAATCTGAGCTAAAACACAGATTCATAATTTGTTAGTGTATGCACCAGTTTGTATGCGTGTGTGTGTATTAGTTTTAGCAGTATTATGAGTGTGTGTGTGTGTGTGTGTGTGTGTGTGCATGTAAGAATCTGAGCTAAAACACAGATTCATAATTTGTTAGTGTATGCATCAGTTTGTGTGCGTGTGTGTGTATTAGTTTTAGCAGTATTATGAGTGTGTGTGTGTGTGTGTGTGTGTGTGTGTGTGTTTGTGCATGTAAGAATCAGAGCTAAAACACAGATTCATAACTTCTTAGCGTATGCATCAGTGTGTGTGTGTGTGTGTATTAGTTTTTTAGTATTATGTGTGTGTGTGTGTGTGTGTGTGTGTGTGTGTGTGTGTGTGCATGTAAGAATCAGAGCTAAAACACAGATTCATAACTTCTTAGCGTATGCATCAGTGTGTGTGTGTGTGTGTATTAGTTTTAGCAGTATTATGTGTGTGTGTGTGTGTGTGTGTGTGTGTGTGTCTGTGTGTCTGTGTGTGTGTGTGAGCACTGTAGTGTAGGAGTGACAACTTAGTTATGTTCTGTGTCTGTTACCAGCTGTTGTACTTCACTCGCAGTTTCTGTGTGTGTGTGCGCGTCTGTGTGTGTGTGTGTGTGTGTGTGTGCGCGTGTGTGTGTGTGTGTGTGTGTGTGTGTGTGTATGTGTGTGTGCGTGACAGCATGCTGTTTGATGTTAGACACATCAGAGAGGGGAGAGAGTTAACTTCACTGACAGAGACGGAGAGTATAGCTCCCCGGTTTGCTTCCGTGATGCCTGACGAGAAATTGTTAAACAAACACTGAGGCGACTGCTGCACGGAACCAAGAACCTCCGCCCAAAGGGAAAAAAGGGTGCAGGGATTCTTCTCAACACTTTGATTTTCACATTAAAACACATAGTGTCAGTGATGGGATAAGTCCTTTAGAGCACATGTGTCAAACTCAAGGCCTGAGGGCCAAATCCGGCCCCTCGCAGGTTTTGATCCGGCCCGCATTTCAATTTCGCTTTTTTCCAAAGTACTCAATATTTTGCCACTTTCTTGGAAGTTTTTGGTGCTTTTTACAATGTTTTTGGCACTTTCTGATGTTTTTGGCACTTTTCCAGTATTTGTCGCTGGCTGAGGAACTTTTTGGACGAACTGTTTTGGGGCTTTATGAGGCCCAAAATGTAAGTGAGATGACTACAGTACAGTCAAAATATTGGATTTTTTCTCTTAAATAAAAGCATGTCGATAATAATAAAGTCTACGTGTCTGGCCCTTGATGTGATTCTCATTTTCCAGTGTGGCCCTTAGAGAAACTGAGTTTGACCCCCCCTGCTTTAGAGCCTTAAGGCTGTTTTATGTTTCTGCGTCAACTCGAAAAAGCCGAAAAGCCAAAACAAGTATCTTAAAAAAAAGAAAAAAACCTAACCAAGTACTTTTGTCAATAATGAACACTCGTGTTACTGGACATTGGCACAAAAAGAGTGTGCATAACTATGTATGACGATAGGTTGAAGCCTGGATGATATTCACCAGAACGCATCCCATGTTTTTATGATACTTATGGAATTGTTGCGTGTGTATTACGCTCACGTCACAACGCTAACACTCCAAGTAGTTGAAGTACGAAGACTGAAAGTCTTTATGATTTGGGTTTAATTATGTAACTGGACTTGTAACATGTTTAGAGCTAAATTGTCATCTATAGTTCACCTTGTGTTGTCTTCCCGTTGAGCATGCACCTTGTTGTTTTTCTCGGTCAAAATTTAAAATTAAAAGTTTTTTTTTCAACATTTTGGTTGTCTTTTTCGACACTTTTGTCAGTTTATTTGTCACTGCTTTCGATGTTTCTTTGTCACCTTTTCTTTGTCACTTTTTTTTTCCATATTTAAGAAGCTTTTTCCCACATTTTTGTCGCTTTTTTCAACGTTCTTTTATCAACTTTTCTTTTCAAATGCTATAAAATTTAATAAAACACCCAAATTCAATAAAAGTATTGAACTGATCATTTATTTTACTTGTGAAGAGCGTTGTAGGGAACCATCCACGTTACTTTATTTATTTATTTTTTTATTTATTTGGTCGAAAGAAACCCATATTTCTGATATAGAAACTTTTTGAAAACGGGTCAAATTTGACCCCGAGGACAACAGGAGGGTTAACACTAAATGAAATCAGCTGATCCTTTGGGATGCCCAAACTGTGTGTTTAAAGTCGTGGATATTCCTCTACAACCGTAACTAAAGGAACCCAGTAGCTCCATCGCGTCATAATAGTAGCGGGTGGTCCTGACACGCTGAACGTTGATAGAATGGATACCACACACAGACTGTCATCTGTCATGATGATGTATCAACACGCACACACAGTCTGCGGGAGCCCAGCGGCGCTCGCGTTAGCGTGCGTTTGTGATCGATAGTCAAATAAAATAGTGTCGATCTGTGCGACCGGCAAATGAGACTAAACGAAGGCAGAGTCTCCTGAGAGCAACGAGCAGCTGGATCAGTGTGCGTGTAAGTAAGTGTGTGTGTGTGTGTGTGTGTGTGTGTGTGTGTGTGTGTGTGTGTGTGTTCAGGGCTGGAGAGCAGCTGTGAGTGGAACATCTCACCACACACAGAGTTGCACAGGATGAATTGATGGATGGATATAAGAGAAGAGGAGAGTTATTTCTGATAGATATAAGTGTATTATAGATAAGATATTAATGCAATTCAGGATAAATAGCTAGATAGATAGATAGATAGATAGATAGATAGATAGATAGATAGATAGATAGATAGATAGATAGATAGATTTGGCCAATCAGGACAAACTATGGCCAACAGATTCTTTAATATTTCCCTCCATATAAACAGTCTTTGACTCGCCCCTTTTTTGTTTTTCCTTCCTTGACTTCAGACCAGCTGTTCGGGGCTTGTACTTCCTGCTGCCATGCCATTGGTCAGAAAACAGCCAATGGGGACAGGCTCAGAGGACAGACAGAATGAAGTGACGATGAACAAACACACACACACACACACACACACACACACACACACACACACACACACACACACACACACACACACACACACACACACACACACACACACACCCCCTCGGTAACCGGATTCCACTGCCCAAAGCCCACGCACAGGAACTGTCGGCCTTGCAGGGGGAACGAGGACTGTCGCTCACACAGACACGCACGCACGCAGGCACACACACACACACACACACACACACGCACACACACACAGACACAGACACAGAGTAATGCCTGGCCTCCGTACAGCCACATTCCACAGATCTGTAGAAATGTTGCATCTTGAGAAAGAGACAGAGAGAGAGAGAACGAGAGAGAGAACGAAAGAGAGAGAGAGAGCGAGAGAAAGAGACAGACAGACAGACAGACAGACAGACAGAGTAAGACAGACAGATAAAGAGAGCAAAGCAACAGGGCACGGCGACATAAAGAGAAAAAGGACAGACAGAAAATGGGAACGAGAGACAGAGAAGAGACGGAGAAAGAACTGAGGGAGATGATACATCAACAGGTAGCTCAACAAGGGAAAAAGGAAGGCCTCATTCAACGACATCTTTTGTGTCTTTTGTATTCCTATCCTCAACCTCGCTTTCCTGTCAGGTTTGCTCACACGAGTGTACCAGTCAGATTCACCAAACGCTCTTAAATGCGCTAACTTGTCGTGGTTAGCACGTCTCAGCCCGATGAATGCGCCCTGTTCGCGGCGATGTGAGCATTCCTGAGATTTCATCAGTAGCATAATGGACCTACAATTGCCTGTTCTGCTCTGGTTGTGGGCAAGTTTCATTCCCCAAAATAGGCTTCGAAAAAGAAGAATTTCACACAAGTCCTGTTTTGGAAATCACAAAAACTTACTTATGACAAATGTAGTGCCAGGAACTGTATTAAAGGGCCAGAAATAATTAGAAGCTATTAAAAGTACAGCTGTCAATGGCGTGTCCTCATAGCAGAGCTGTACTGGGACAGAAGTTATGATGAATGATTTGATAGGAGGTTAGCTACCAACAAAAGCAAAGCGCTCCATGACTTTCTGTGTGATATTAGAGGAGAGAATGTTAACAGCCTACAGTAGCTGCTGTTACACTGTCAGCTGTTAGAAGGGAGGATGATCCTGGACTCAGACCTGCAGAAAGACCCTGAGGAAGCTATTTTCCGACTGAACTGAAGAAGATGCAGTGATGAAATTAGCCAATAAACAAGATACCATATCAATGGTCAATGACAATAAGTCCAACATAATCTTAAAGTGCTCATATTATGCTTTTTGGCTTTTTCCATATCCTTTGTTGTGTGGACGTTATAGGTGTACAAAGTGAAAAAGCCCAAAGTCCCCCCCCAAAGGGACTTACCATCTCCAACAGAAAACAGTGTTCACCAACTGCTCCAAACAGCTCTATTGTAGTCCAGCCTTTACTTCAGAGACAGACGTGGTCACTTTGTAACACACGTTATAATGCTCGCCTAGCTGCTAGCGTGGCACGCCCTCATACTCTGCTTCTGACTGGCTAGTAGTCCTTACCTAACTCCCAACAAAGATGGAACAGAAGTGAGATGCCTCACTCTGTAGCTAAAACAGAGAGCTCAACACAATGGGTGAAAAGAGGAGCTGCAGCAATGTGCAGTACAACAAATACATGGTGTTTTTTAGAAAATTAAGCCACTTTAACCTATTCTTGTACAACCTCTAAAAACAATTATGAACCTGAAGATGAGCATCATATGAGCACTTTAAACCATTCTTATGTACGGCTTGAGAATGAATCGGTTTGTACAATTATTTGCATGAGGCCTGTCCCTGTGAAAATGAAATGCTTGAACTCAGAACTGTAAAGGTCCTTGTTTTTTTTTTTTGTACATGCGAAACTTCGCCTGGGTGCTCGCTTGGATCCGCGGGGCCTCACTGCCCTCCTCATGTGAATAGACGGGCAGGCGACGCACCGCGAGTAAACGCCAGGCGATCAATGCGTGGGGATTCTGCGCAGTACTCTATCAACTGAATGACATGAGTTGACTGTGCTATCAATCATATATCCCAAATCACATTTATAACAAATAGTGGCGATCCTAGTCTTTCCTACCAGACATTTTCTTATTGTTTATGGCTAAAGTAAGCGTAATGAGCATGGACATAATTCTATAGCCTCATTTACATTCAAACGTGAAGTTACCCCATACATCCAGTCTTGTGCCGTCTGACAAGCAAAAGCCCCACTAGACAATACTTTTAGCGTGTACAGAGCCAGCATATCTCCACATGTAAATGTAGTGCTGAGGTATAGTTGTGTGTCGTCTGCGTAACTGTGGAATTTTTTTTTTTTAACTACATTACCACAAAAAAAGGATGGATTCCATACAACACTCTTTGCAAATATAATTTGATCACTTTCATTGAACTCAACATACGTTCCTTTGATCTTAACTATTAATCAAATATTAGGTATATTTGCATATAAATGAGGTTTATTGACCATGAATTCCAAAAAGTAGTGTAAAACTAGTGGTAGTAAGTTGGTGTTAGTGAAAACAAAAAAGTGTTTTGACCCGGGGGGACAACACAAGGGTTGAATGGAGTCTGGCGGGTTTGGCGATAACGATTTATTAGTTGAATGTTTAACAAAAAGGGTCTTACTTTTTTAACAAAAACGTCGGCATCTGTATGGAGAGGATCTCCATAATGATGTCAGACTTCAGGGCATGTCGGTGGTAAAACAAGATTTTTTTTCGTCGACATAAATTGAAGGTGCGCAACTGCCCAACAACTTACGTATTGGCTTGTTTCGCCGCTGCCGACTTTCGCGGTCTCGCTTAATACTGGACCAAAGATTGTTGTTCGTATTACACACAAAAACAGAGGAAAATAGGGTCCAGGCTGCAAAAAAAATAAATACAAATTAAGCGACCCCCTCAAAGCCAAAGAGGAAAGGAAGGACAAAAAGAGAGAGAAAAAAAGAACAGCCAATGTGAAATCGAGATAAAGACAGAGAGACATGTTCATTAATGACGAGAGGACTCCCGCTCTCTGCAGAGAGGTGTTGAGCCGTCACAGAGGTGTGGAGGTCCGAGGTCAGTGGGTTTGGAGAGCCCTCCGGGTGTTTAAGGACCAGCTCGTTGAGGACTGACGAGGACTGAGCAGGAAGCTGAGGCTGATGCACCTGCTATTGTTTCAGCTGTTTACATGTTAGTCATGTAGTTAATGCCGAGTGGACCTGCAGAGCTATACTTACTCACACTCTGATATGATATATATATACTGTTTATGATTCACATGTTGGAATGTCAATATTCACATCATCATACTATGTGTGTGTGTGTTGAGAGAGTAAATGCATGGTTATGGAATATTGTATATCTACATACATGTGCTTTAATATAGGCGTTGTGTGCATGTGTGTGTGTGTGTGTGCACCTTCTTTAAGGTAAATAAGCTCCTCTGAAACCTCGCAGAGCTTCAAAACGGAGCCTTCAGCGCTTTTTACTGACTGATGTGTGATTGTGTGTGTGTGTGTGTGTCTGTGTGTTTAAAGGGTTAAAGGTTGTTCTTTTTTTCTTTTTTTCATGGTGCATTCCACCAGAACCTCACATCCAGACTGCTGCCGCCTCAGCTGTAGCTGCCGGCCCACAACTAACCTACTGATCTGTGAGGCGATAACTGGATGACAGGCATGCTTTGGTGTGGCTGAGTGTGCGCGCGTGTGTGCCTGTGTGTGCGTTTGAGCGAGAGAGAAAGAGAGAGAGAGCGAGAGAGAAAGAGAGAGAGCTGGGAGAGGATCATCATTATCATGAACGACAGTGAGAGAGAAGAGAACAATTTAAAGAGGATGAAATGAGAAATTATGAAAAACAGCAGGATAAGAAGAAATAAAGAGGGGATGAGAGTGCTTTGTGTGTGTGTGTGTGTGTGTGTGTGTGCGTGCGTGTACTGGCTGTGTATTATACTACCCATGAGGGTGTTTCTGCTGTGGTTACGGGAGTTCAGGTGATACTCTCAGCAGCAGTGAAGCCACAGCAATCCCCATAAAACCAGGGATGAGCAAACAACATACTGACGGTTATTAGTGGTGGAGCTAAAAAAATGTCCGGTTTGTCTGCGCAGTACTCTATCAAATGAATGACATGAGTTGACTGTGCTATCAATCATATATCCCTAATCACATGTCCATTTATAACAAATAGTGGCGATCCTAGTCTTTCCTACCAGACCTTTTCTTATTGTTTATGGCTAAAGTAAGCCTAATGAGCATGGACATAATTCTATAGCCTCATTTACATTCAAACGTGAAGTTACCCCATACATCCAGTCGTGTGCCATCTGACAAGCAAAAGCCCCACTAGACAATACTTTTAGCATGTACAGAGCCAGCATATCTCCACATGTAAATGGGCGAATTAAGGGTTTATTTCAACCAAACCAGAGTAGCGATTGTTGGAACAGTGGAAAGACGAGCCAAGAGTATTTTACGATGATAAAATTACAGTTTATTTAACCCTGCTGTTGCCCTCGGGTCAAATTTGACCCCTTTTAAAAATTCCATACAATGCTCTTTGCAAATATAATTGATCACTTTCAATGAATTTCGGGTGAAAATTGAAATGGTTTCAAATCAGTATCCTGACTAAACTCATCCACTCAACGTACGTTCTTCTGATCTTCCTCTGATCTTCCTCTAAAAGAAAGGCCATCAAGTCGTCAATGTCTAAACGGTTCAACCTCTGGGGAGCAGAAATGACATGATTGCATTACAAAAAATATCCGTCCACTGTTGATAGTTCTTATGGAAAAAAGTAAAAAAGTGCCTGAGCCCTGTCTGAGAAAGCACAGCCCTCTCATTCATTTAAATGAGCAAAGTAACTGAATCGTAAACCTGGCTCAACTTTTGCCGTAACACAATGTCATCTAGCAAGGTGCTGTGTTGGCCAATCACATCCATGCAAGAGTGATTACTTTGTAACCTCAACGCTGTATTTCTACGGTTTACTTTGTTCCTTGTGACGAAAGATGAAATAGTTGCCACTGTGATAACTTTCCAGATTTGTTTGCTGTGCGGTGTTTTGGCATCTGATACGCTTTCACTCAAACTTGACGTTGCGGATTGTATTTCATTTTCTCACTGGAACCTGCGACAACAACCCACCAACACAGCCTCTTACTGGTTTTTCGGTCTGAATGTCAACTTATCCTTCCGCTAAGTACTTGGTGTCAGCTAAGCTTGGTATCTTTCAGTAGTGAGCTGGGGGCGTGTATACTTAATGATGATAAGCCAGATTCAGTGTGTGGGAGAGATGATGGTGGACATTCATTGAGGAGATTGTTTCCGGCTGGAAGCAGTCGAGAGAGCCTCAAGCGGACAGCGGCACACCAGACGGTTCCACACAGAGAACGCTACTGAAGACAAAGACGCTGGACGACCACGCCTGTTTCACCACATCACAAACTTTTGTAACTACACCTTGTAAAACCGGAACTACAACAACGAGGAAGAGCGGGGCTGGCCCAGCGAAGGACGACGACGCAGCGGACCTGAAGCTACGTTGTGGTTACCGGGCGAGCAGCCATCTTCAGACGCGAAACCATGCCGATTCTGGGTGAGTCAGATTAACACAGCACAAACCACTCTAGAAGAAAGAAAGACATACACTCATCCAGGCAAGTTTAGTATCATTCTCAAGTTAAATGTAGGGATGGCGAGGAAGGGTAGTTTAACCTTTAGCAGCTGTGTTTGGTTGTTTAATGAGCCCAGGTTAGCTTACAGCGTTTGCTACAAATCTCACTTTAACGCCCATTTTGTTTTTACTTTTCTGTTTGTGCACAGGTTAAACAAATCTCCACATCCAACTATTGGAAGGTAAGTGAATAAGCATATTTCCCGAAATGATGTAGTATTTTATTTTGAAGTATTAGTTATGTTAACCAACAAAAACACTTATTTAATGTTTGGAAAAGATGGTGGTCATGGTTTAAAGAAACTAAAGTGCCGTCATAAGATGTTTTGTGGTGCTATAACAATATCAAGCAATGTCCACTTCAGGACCAGCAATCACTATTCACACAACCACAAGGGGGTCTTTGTCAGGAAACTGAAAACAGAGGTTGCATTAGACATGTGATCAAACTATTACTTCCAATGGTTTATCTAATGAAAACAGTCTCACCCTCGAAAAATAGCCAACTCCTGTATCTCCCTGACAGGTGTAAAAATGCTCATGACGTGTGATAACGGAGCTTTAAACTAACTGTCAAGTCAATTACAGTGTGAAAACTCTGTGCAGTGTCACTCACTGCAGAAGATCAGTGTGCTAACTCTTAATGAAGCATCAGGACAAGAGAGGTGAGAATCATAACAGCAGAACTCTAACTGCTGATGAATATATTGGGGTATGATCAAACACATCAGCTGTTTCGCATCGCCAGAGCTACCTCCCCAGGGCTGTGGAGTAAGGTCTGGCCCCCTCCACACATACATTCTGGGATAGGAGAAAAAAACTCTCTGGGTTTTTTGCATTTCTTTAAACCAATCGCAATCGTCTTGGGTGTTCAGAGTTCTGGACGCAGCGACGGTGGATCTGCAAAATTGTCTTGTGTAGGAACTCGTTTTGGTGGAATATTTGCACCCCACAAAAACGGTAGCCTGGGAATCCAGACCTAAATCCGAAAGTTTGAGGGTCTGGCATTGAGTAATGAAAATGGCCCAACTCGAGGGGCGGCACCAAGCATGCATTTGAAAATCTCACTGCACGCAATTGGTTAAAACACTACGACCAATCACAACATTACACGCAGCGACGTATCCAGAGCCCCATACGCTTAGCTACCAGCGGAGCTAACTAGATTAAACTGTCGTCATCTGTTTAGCTCGCCTCTGGCTAACGAGAACTTGGCACATACAATAGTAAATGAAATTAACTGTTCACACAATACAGTAATGTCAGCCATTTCAATTAGCTGGATACATTGTGAAACATAATTTGCTCTTAGCAGTGTATAACCATGTGTATTTTGTCCAGAGCTAATCCCCGCCCAATCGGTCCCAAAACGTCCCAGATAGAGAGTAAATGCTGTAAACATACTTTTTGTGAATCTTTACAATCATTCCCTGAAAGAACCAAGCAGGCCTGCCTTGTTGCACGATTGAAAATTTCTTCAAAACTTGCCATTTTCAGTATGTAGCTTGCTATCTCAAAGGATTTGGTTATTTGCTGTAGCAAAATGGGGTTTAGCTACGGCAACACAAAGAGAGCGGAAGGTGAGGGACATCCGGCAGAACATCCGGCGCCGCCAGAACATCCTGGATATGGACTGTCAGCTAAATGGATCTGAAGCTGATATTGTCAACTGCTGTTGGCAAGGACAGGAATGAATCTTGAGTAAAGTTCCCAGACAAAATATAACTGCTCTTTTAGGCAAACGGCATAAAATGTAATCCTGCTACAAAATATACAGTATATGGTACGTGAAAAGGAAATATTAATTTCCAGTACCTTTAGTGCACACAGGAACTACATTAAAATATGTATCATGTTTGTATATAGGCATATATATATATATATATATATATATATATATATATATATATATATATATATATATATATATATATATATATAGTTTTACATGCAACACAATATAGAGCAAATACTGAAAAAAATAAAAATACTTTATAAATGTACTCATTAAAAACAAATGTGTTTTTCTGATGTAATCAAACAACAGACTGAGTCCTTTCCATCCCTGGTGTGTTTGAGTGTATTCATGCCACCTTCAGCCAGCAGACGATGGTTTTTGGAGGGTGTTTGGGTGTTTTTAGAGGAGCAGAGTTGGCTGTTGGGGGGTTGGGCTCGTACCTTGGCAGGAGGCCAC
Organism: Perca flavescens; assembly: GCF_004354835.1. Taxonomy (NCBI): domain Eukaryota; kingdom Metazoa; phylum Chordata; class Actinopteri; order Perciformes; family Percidae; genus Perca; species Perca flavescens. Next base: position 6,381,376 of record NC_041346.1, on the reverse strand, counting down.
GTTTCCCAGCCCCCATCACCCATCCACAGCTAGGAGAGAATCACCAGTGAGACCCAGTCAGCTTTCCAGCTTACACTGGTTAAAAGCAGTCAGTTCGCACCAATTATAAATCTGTACTGCTACTGAAGTAAAAAGGCTCTGTTGTATAGAAAACAAACACTGAGGTATGCTGTTCTGCTGGATGGAAACACCCTTGGAGCAATAGACACTGTTGGACTGTCCATCCATTCATTTTTAACACAGAAGACAGATAAGTCTGTCCTCCCCCGAAAAAAAAGCTCACACAGGTTGTTTGCTCAATCAGCAATTACAACCTATATTTACGTTTACAGTGAAGGCTTGGATTGGGGTGGCACCTAAATCATCGTTGCAGCTACCGCCGTGGAAGCGATAAAACAAAATCATTGTAAATTTCTTCATGAAATATTTTTTTTATTAACCCTAACCTGCATTTACACCATAGGCCACTTAAACCTCTGACTGAAATTCTTCCTTTTGAAATAATCTTAAACTATTTGACCCCTAAACTTGCACCTGATAGAAATTATGGAGGAAACAGTAGTTAACATTTTCTAAACCACCCTAATTACGCACCAAACTGAAATAAAACCAGGATATTGGGAATTTTGGTAACTGATTGTCACTAGCCTGGATTCCAGCCGAACTTAGCCCACAACATTTGAGGTCGGGAAGTTTGGTCTAGACTTGATCTGTTGTGGAGCAACTATGCTCGAATGAGAGCTGTTTGGACCAATAAAATTGTCAGGGTGGCCTTTATACGATGATGGAAAGATGATCAACAGTAACGTAATCAACCACGTCACCAAAGAGCGCTTGGGTTGAATTCGTTTACAACTAAGATTGCTGCCGCTGGAGAATTGAGTTATAGAATGTTATAGAAGATATATTGACAGCGCATTAATTTTAAAAGAGGAACAGAGAACCGCGATCAAAGAATTTGCCGATCGGAAAGATGTTTTTGTCGTCCTTCCAACGGGATTCGGCAAAAGTTTAATTTATCAGCTGGCCCCGATGGTCGCTAAGAAGATGGGGCACTCTGATTGGTTGTAAGTCTATCCAATTGAGTGCACAGGCATTTTCTTTCCTGGTTCGGTTGAAACACGCCCCATAATCACAGCCCAATGGAGCAGTATCAGACTCATACTCTATGACAACGTCAGGCTACATTGTTACATCAATACTCCCCAATGAGACAAAGAGCAAATTGTGTTTGATTCGTTCATTTCAACATTGAATGAATGAATGAATGATGAGGTTTAGATTACAGGACAGGAAAAAGTAAAAAAATAAATAATAATAATAATAATGAATAAAACAACACAGAATGGCATGTGAATTATGCCATATTCCGGCCAAGCCATCATTCCTGCAGTCTAAAAGTTGTGGGTCTGACGTTTGATCTTTGGTTCCAGTTATTGTTCTCTCCTGAGAAATTCCGAAGTTAAATTCACAGCAACAGGGCTTCCTAATAATTTAGTCAAATTTGTGTCACCAGATCTTCGGCCCTGCTGAGAGCATCTCTCCAGGGATGGCAATGTCAGTGGCTCCAACCCTTTGGTCCAGACTTAAATATCTTGACAATTATTGGATGGATTGCCACAAAACTTAAAGACATTGCCCAGTGGATCAATCCTAATGACTTTTCATGTAGCTGCACCATTAGGTAAAAATGTAGAGCCGCAAAAATTAACGGATTAATCAATTTGTTTTCAGTTATTAAATTAATCACAAACTATTTTGGTAATCGATTAATCCATTTGAGTCATATTTCAAGAAAAAGTTAATTCTCTGATTCCAGCTTCTTAAGCTTCTTAAGTTTCTTCACTCCTCTGTGACAGTAAACTGAATATATTTGAGTTGTGTACAAAACAAGACATTTGAGGACGTCATGTTGGGCTTTGGGAATCACTGAGTGACATTTTTCACCATTTGAGGACATTTTATCGACCAAACAAGTAATCCAGTTGCAGCCAATGTTTTGGTTTTTCCAACTCTCTGGTTTACAGCCATATACTGTAGCTGCAAAACGGACCCTCCCTGCAGCATCCAGCTCGGTTCTAAACATTTGAATCACTGGCCACATCTCAGATTATTTTTTAGTGATTCGAATATGTGTGTTGTTTCCCAGGTTTGTGGGTGGGAGCATGAAAGGATGAGATTGACATATTTGTAAATTGTAATTCTTAAATCAGCATATCTCTTCCATCAACGTGACAAACATTAACTGCTGCTAGCAACCACTTTGACTGAAAACGATGTCATGAGAAAGGATTTGTCAGTCAGTGCTGATTGGTCAGGGCACACTAGCCCCCACCGTCCCAAACAGAAATCGTATAACATCAACACAATGTTGGACCGAATAACGAAATGAAAATGAAATGGGAGTTCAATTCAGATTATCCAGCTAAATGTTTTGGAAATTTGCAGATTTGTGGTTGTGAATGGGCACAGTAATAACATTATGAGGTGTATATTCAAAAGTTAAACATTCTAAAACCAAAAAAAGGAGCCAAAATGTGTAACCAAAATCTATATTGGCTCAAAACTCTAGTGGCACAAATGTATTTCATTTGGTCAGAGAGTTGTAGAATAAACTGGGGTCATTGGAAATATTCCCGCTGTTAGCATGTGAGCTCATCCTCCCCTCTAAGTGTTTTTTTTTGTCTTTCACTAACGGCCGACGATGAAGCCAGAGGATTTTGGACTTCAGCCCAGCATGTAAATTTATCTGCCATTTCCAAACAATTTCCATCAGGAGCCATTCAGACTGTGTAACAGGATAATTTGACAGCAGCCCAGTAGGAAAGCAGCCAGTGAGGCAATAATGTTTGATTTATTTTATATTTCCGTCCTCTACAGTTTGCTGTAGCCTCACAAAGGCCACAGCTGGATATGAGAGGTGGTTATAAATAAATAAAAGCTCAGGAAGTTGGCGATACACGGACAGATGGACGGATGGATGGATGGATGGATGGATGGATGGATGGATGGATGGATGGATGGATGGATGGATGGATGGATGGATGGATGGATGGATGGATGGATAAGGGAAAGGATCACACCAAAACACAGACTGATGTGAACAAATGAATACAGTAAATGGTTGAACAGTGAATTAAGGAGTGATCGGATGGATGGATGGATTTGTTAGTGAGTCATCCCGGCGACGAATGGTTGATGGCAACAACTGGACTGATGAAAGAACACATTTCAGTGAATGAATGAATTAAAAGTATGAATACGTGAGTGTTCAGTTAGAGGAATGGATTGAGCGCTAAAATTAGAAAGGAATAAATGAATATAACACCTAATATGGATGAATTAATGCTTGAAAGGAAGGATGAATGGATGTATGAATAAATCATGTAATGAGAGAATGAATGCATAAAAAAGACTGATTGAGTGAGTGAGCAATTTAACACAACACAATAAATGAATAAATTAACAAGCCACCTAAAGAAAATTAGCATATTAATCAGTGGTGGAAGAAGTATTGAGATCCTTTACCTAAGTAAAAGTAATAATACCACACTGTAAAAACACTCTGTTACAAGTAAAAGTCCTGCATTGAAAATGTTTATTGAGTAAAAGTATGTAAGTATCACCAGGAAAATATACTTAAAGTGAAGGAAAGGGATGGAGGGAGGGAGGGAGAGAGGGAGTGAGGAAGGGAGGGAGGGAGGGAGAGTGAGGGAGTGAGTGAACATTTTTTAATAAATCATTTACAGTTTTTTTCTGAAGCTATGGTACTATTCTCACAAGTTCGTGGTAAAATTTCACTACCTTAGTAGTACAAACAAACAGATCATCAAAAAGTACCTCTTTTCACAACTCTAAGTACATCTGACATTGACTGTGTGCAAAAAAACATAAAGAAAGACGAGTCTCACATTGAAATACACTACGGCCACAGTCAAAAGTGGACAGGAATATCTTCTCTATTATTAAAATACTTTTTACTAACACTATGCTCATTGTTGATAACTGCCATTTGACTAATGTAGCCTACTGCATGTATAGATGTTTATTTTGCCTGATATAGTCCGAAGCAAAACTTCCAAATCACCACCCTAAGGTGTGAGATGTGTATGTGACCACGGTGGGATTTGAACCCTCAACCTTAGTGTTGGTAAACTTACAGTAGTGCTCAAACCAGCAGGGCCACAAAGGACCACTGCAATGATTACAGTGTGTACAATACAACAGATTGGGATGGGATTGGATGAGGCTTGTGACGACGAAAAATACATTGTGTGATGTGGACGAGTACTTACGGCCAAATCCAGAAGACCGAATTGATGCAGAGTCATGTAGTGTGTACTACAGAACACTTTTACAGTATTTGATTAGACAAGACCTTACAGTAATGTTGCAATAAAAGTGTGTTTCTTGCATCGATTAGCGGGAAAGATGTCTTCATTGATCACACTTCTGATTATGGGATAGGAACTATGGAACTAGTTTGTTGTTGAATTTTATGGCTAATGTACAATTACATTTTTCCCTATACTGTAACGTGAAAACAGTGAAGCAAACCGATCATCTTTAGCACTTCAAAGGGTCATTTTGAAAAATGTGTTATGTTTAGGTGACTTAACAAATGTACTTATTGCATTTCACCAGTAACTCAGTGGTTGAAACATTGGTCTTGTAGTGAAAGATGTTTACAAGCCAAATGAAAGGAGAATCAGTTGCTTTGAATGCAACAGTTTAGTATGACCGGTTGGAAGTCTTGGACTACGTTCAGACTGCAGGCAAAAGTGGCCCAAATCTGATTTGGTTTTGTGTGACAGACTTCAGACTTCTTCAGGAGTAGCGTGAACACTCAAATCTTGCCCAGATCTGATTTTTGCAAATCAGATTTAGACCACTTCCATATGTGATCCTGAATCAGACCCAGTGACCCAGACCCAGTGTGAACAACCAAGGGGATTTGATGCGACTTTTACGTGAATCTACATCGACATTTGTCACAATTACGCGCCGGCCGAAGTTAGCCCTAGACACAGACAGTATCATTTAAAAAAATGACTAGGCCTACAAAGAAGCTATTCACAACGCAGTCCCACCACTCTCGGCTTTGTCTCTGCATCCACACAGACCTCTGTAGTGAATTTGCAGCCATAACCCCGCTTAAGGCCAAAATAGCCAACTTGAGTCTCTTTCTCTTCATTCTTCTCCTCCTGAGCACCTGCTCATTAATGTTACGGCTGCCATTACACAAACATTTTGAAATAAAAGCAAAAATGCTTACTTCCTCCATAACCCCCCCTAACTTTAGTGCAACAGCGTGCTGCGTCTGATGTGATTGTTATTGTCCACACTGGAATCTGATATAGGCCACATGTTAAAAAGGTAATGTGAACAGCCATACAAAAAAATCTGAATTAAGCATTAAGACTTGCGGTGTGATTGTAGCCTTGTACTTAAGAGTTTTGAAACACTGCACCATACTATTGATAATAGTACCATAGCGAATAAAAAAAACCTGTAACATACCATTTGATTATTCTTATTAATTTGAAGTAAATGAAAATAGTGACTGGATTAGTTAAAAAAACTCCACAAATGAACAAATAAATACATGGATAAACTGCGGTAAGAAATAACGTATGAGTGAATGCAAAAATAAAAGTGAATGAATGGAAGGTTGAATATATTAGGGAGTGGCTTTAATTTACAAATTTAAATATGACAAGAAATGTTCTCTGTGTGTGTGTGTTTGTTTGTTTGTTCCCAAGGCTGTCAGGGCAAAGTCCTGTCCTCGTAACAGGAAATGATAAAAACCAAAAGGCATCTGAAAACTACTAAGAGTCCTTGAAATGCCACACTGGGATTTTTGCTTCCCTTTCCTCAACAGTCATGATTGCCCTGTTGCCCGTGACAACAGTCAATCACTTTGTTTGGTTTGGTTGCCCTTGCTGGCAAACCACTGACAACCTCTGTATCCCAAGACAAGTGTTGTGTTCAAACAAGTAAAAGAAAAAGGTAGATTGTATTTAAACATAAAATCTAGTGGATCCAGTTTAAAATGATATCCACATTTTGTCAACAAACTTAAGCTTCTAGCATTAAAAGACAGACCCTTAACTCCTGCGGTGGAGCTGTCCTCTGTGAGGGCGACTGTGTGCTTGTTCGAGCAGCAATCAAGACTAATTTAAGTTTTGTGTTGTCCCGTCAACCTTGAAAAACACTTATTTTTCTCGACATTTTTGACGTTTTTTTTTTTTTTTTCAACGTTTGAAAGTGTTACATTTTTCTTCGACGCATTTTCAGCGCTTTTTTCTACGTCCCGTATTTTCTGATATAAAACAGAAATTGAAAACGGGTCAATGTGACCCAAAGTCAACACAAGGGTTAAGTTTTGGTAACACATGAAGGCATCTATATAAGAGTGTTCCCTAGTGTAAGAAGTGCAAGAACGTTCACCCAGGGGACCGCATCGTGTTTTTTCTTAACTTAACGGCACAAACGAAACTACGTCATGTTCTGAGTCATGCATAGCCAGAATTTAAGCTACATAGCAGCTGATATTACACTAACCACAATCTTTTTCTAAACTAACCCTAACCCAACCTTAACCCTACCTAACTTAGGGCGTTTTCAGACCTAAAGTTCGTGGACTTTGTGTGATTCGGGGGTGAAGTTGCAGTACTGTTGCATTTTTCATTTGGTTCGGTTTGCTTTCACACTGCACTTTGTAAAACGCCCCAAACGGTCGCTTTTTTATGGGACAGAATATCTGAAACTTGCCGACACGTCCTGGTCTCAAAAATAATTCCGTACAAGGTTAATATTGCAGGAGGGAAGGACCGATAGTGGTTTTTCAAAGCCGATACCCATTGCGACTATTAGTAGTTAATATAAAAGATAACCAATATTTGGAACCGATATGCATTTACAGTGAAAATGAAAATCTTTAAGTCAAAATTAAGATTTTGGAATGTTACAAACTCCAACACGAAACGTTCTTTAAATGCTTTAAGCAATTACAGAGAGTCAGATAGTGTTGTTGGTGGGACATTAAGTCAGACTCAGTGGTGAGTGGAACCGAAGCAGAGGGACAGACACAGAGCTGGAGCCGAGCCAAAGTAGCGCACTTTTTAATTAATTTTCAGGCAAAAACAACGCTTTACAAACCGATAATCGTGCAGAGACGAGAATCTGTCTTTTCCTAAATTGCAGGCTATTAAATGCTCTGTATTTGGTTCACCTCATGTATTTGGGTCGACCACGTTCTCACCTAAAGTGATCCGAACCCTGGTTCACTTGGAAGCGAACCGAGACCCACGTTTTTCAAGAGGACCAGAATTAGTTTGAGCCGCACCAGGGTTCGGATGAGCTTTCACGCCAGCCCAAACGAACCGGACTATCTGACCAACCACTCCAGGGTTCGTTTAAAACGGACCAAACTAAGAGATTTTGGTATCCAAACCTCACCGAGTAGTTTTTGTGCCTAAACGTAACAAAACTGCGACCATTTCACAACATTAATGATGTGTGACCTGATCCGAAACCCAAACATGTAAATGCAACAGCCTTCATATATTCCTCATGATTTGCAACATCCTTTACCACAACTTTGATATTCATAAGCACGGAAATGCACTTCTTTGATAAGCTTTAATCCATCGATGTACAAGACTAAAAGAGAAATAAATCCATAACATCAGGCTAACTTGTCCAACAGCCTGCACTCGTACATGATTTTTCAATTTCAAAAACCAGAAGGAGGTCATCAAATTACAGCGAGCACATCAAGCCTCTGTCTGTTTAATATTCCACCGGCAGAATCAAACACCAGCATCTGTACTGTATGTTCTCTTAATTATCATCTCGTGGATGCATATGGTCCATGAGAATTGAGCGGGAGGATTGCAGTGCAAATTCAAAACCCGACTATTACCAAAGTCCTCAGAACACCTGGCGCCATAACCGACGATACATATCCCTTTAAACAGAAATTTGTCTTGTTGAAGTTGTTAAATTAAAATGAATAATTATTTGTTTTATGAAGTTGGGAATATGTGGTTGTTAGAATATTTATGTAAGTTTAGAATTTGTCTGAAAAATAAAAATATGAAAAGCATGTAAGAGTTGTTGGTTTTGATAGTCGTGTGGATGATTGACACATAAGAAGATAGATAATAACTCAACCAAATCAGCTCACTGCATGATTTAAAAACACCAGAAAAGTTGCAGGCAACTAAAGACTACTTTAAAGGGGACATACTGGGTTATACTCATTTTCATGTTCATATGTGTACTTTGGTTTTCTGCTAGAACATGTTTACATGCTTTAATGTTAAAAAAAAAAAAAAGTTATTTTTCTCATACTGTCTGTCTGAATATACCTGTATCTGACAAAAACGCTCCATTTTAGCGCCTGTCTTTTTAAGACACCCTCCCCTCCCAAAAAAACAGTCTGCACTGATTGGTCAGCGTTTCAAGGTCTTAAGCATCTGCGTTTGGCCTCTCTGCACCATCATTGCAATTTCTAACTTTTATCACTTTCTACCTATATATAGTATAGTTGTGACAACACAACCGTACGGAAGTCCTGACGGCTCGTTTAAAGGCACCGTTTCTGAATATGGGCTGTGTACATCTCTACTTCTCTGCATATATATAAAAAAATATATATATGAAAATATATTAGGGCTGTCAAAATAATGCGTTCATTTTGATTAATTAATCTGAGAAAAAAATAACACGTTAAAAAAAATAACGCTGATTAATCCATTCCATATTGACGTTTGACCCGGAGGCGTTCTAGCCACCATTCGACTGTAAAATGAAGGAGGGAGACGAGAATGTGCTGCCTGGATCATTGATTGGAACATTTAGCTACTTGTTACTTCTTCCTGCCAACCGTGGCTACCGAAATCTGGTGCCCCTGATATGTCTGCTCTTCTCTCTGATGCTCTGAAACGGACGATACAGGCAACACAAACACCGCTCCACGTGACGCTAGTTAACACTATACTCGCCAGCAGCTAACGTTAGCCTACCGCTAGCTAGTAGCTGGATTAAACACTGTTAAAATGCTGACAGCTAACGCTAACCGGTGTAAAGTTTGACTGTGTTTTACTGTAGAGGATTCAACACCGGTATGTAACAATCTGCTAGCCTGACAAGCCAGCTGCCACTAGTGTGCATCTAGATTTCTAGGCTAACAATCTGCCATCGGAAAAACAACACAGACGGTGCGTTCAATGAAACTGGTAAACTACAGCCTCGTGGTGCATTTGAAGTTATTGTAAATGTCCTTTTCCCATCTGGTGGTTGTTTTTGTCGTTCAACAGCAATTTACTAGTGAAATAAGTTATTGTTATAGATTATTATCAAATCATTTAATTTTGACCATATGGCCTTAAAGCAATAAACAAGCCCTTCTTTAATGTCACCGACTGTTGTTTAGTACCCTTCTTTTTTCTTTTCTTTTTTTACTTTCTTAAAAAGTTCAAGTTCAGGCAACGTTAATTATGTATGTGATTAATTTCGATTAATTAATCACAGAGTATGTAATTAATTTGATTAAATTTTTTAATCGATTGACAGCCCTATATATATATATATATATATATATATATATATATATATATATATATATATATATATATATATATATATATATATATTTATATATATAAAAAAGACACAATCTCAACTTTTACAATATGGGACCTTTAAAGCTGCATAAATCAATTTCTATATTAATAAAAGATAAAATGACAAATGAAATGGATGAAATTTGAAAATTGTGTTGGTTTTTCAGCCTGCAAATGCAATTCACCAACCCAGCTCAGCCAGACATTTTTCTACTGTTGGAGGAATATTAAAGTTATATTCCTAAGCAGGCTTGGGAAGTAACAGAATACATAGAACAGCGTCAGGTAGGTTGGTAGTTGCTGGTCTACCTCAATCAGTTTGTTGAATCAATTTTTCAACGTGCTTGGTCGGGACCCTTTGCGTGATATTTCACTGTGCAGGGTAAAAACCACTTAGGATTAAGAAAATATTGTGGATGGGGTTAAAACATTTAAGGTTAAAAGAAACATGAGACAAGAATCCCGGGCTCCTAGGTAAAATGTCCTACCGCCGCTATCGTTGGTAGGACTTCTTCTAATGTCACGTCATCTTACAGAACTGCTACCATGCCTGGTGGCGGCTTCCCATACATACACAAAAAAAATGCCTTTTGTGTCTGTATCTGACACAGAGTCACTGCCGTCCAGATCCACACAACAGTGTGAGGGCTTTGAAGCCCTCGTCAGTGTTGTAGTCAAGACCACCTAAACCGAGACCAAGTCATCACCCAGACCAGAGTGTATCGAGACCGAGACAAGACCGAGACTTTGAGGGGTTGAGACTGAGACAAGACCAAGACCAAGGCAGAGCGAGGCAGAGTCAAGACCATGACCAGACCAGTGCCAGACAGCCACAACTTCTTCTTCTGTCTCAGAGATTTACTTGCTTGGGAGTGCGTGTTAAGGGGGCGGAGAGTTCGTTAACAGTAACACATTTCAAATTAGAAAAGAATCAAAGTTATTGGTTGCATTTGAAGCAGGAAGTTTTACATCCAATCACAGTAATGATGTTAACACATACTGTAAATCAGACAATACACAGGTCATTTAGTGATAACCCTGCCCAATTTATCTGAGAATGATTACACATGAGGTTGATACCAGGACGAAAAATGGTCTTGAGAACGGTCTTAAGATCAAGACCGATCTTGAATACTACAACGCTGCCCCTCGTCACTGACACTGAACATCCTCTACCACTGACCTCAGATCAAATCCAAGCAGGGTTTGCTCTCCTCTGTATGTATATCACTGCTTTCACACAAAAAAAGCACAAAAGCTGAGCGACACACTCTGTGTTTATAAAAGAAGACATTTAGAGAGGGACTGACCTGGTGGCAGTGTGGGTTGGACCCTCTGCTGTACGAGTACGAACTCCTCTCTGTTTTACCTGCAGGAGGACGACAAGAAAAGAGAGGGAGCAGTTAGCAGAGGGAATCACCTCAACAAGGACAGACCCTTAACTTTTTCTGAAAAACTCATATACTGCTTCATCTTCAAGCCAATGGAATTCCAAACAAAGTTAGGGTTAGCAGACCAAAAATATATAGACAGGTTTCATTCACTCATTCATACAGAGGGGGCGACAAACTAGACAAGATGATGCAAACCGCAACAATCATCATTCAGTCATTCCATCATGTTCATCGCTTAAATGAGTTAACCTACTATATATAAATAATGTGGCTTCATAACAATCAGCAGCATGAGTAATCATTCATTCATTTAAAATCAACAGTGGTGCCCATACGTTTATGAACCCATGCTAAAGTTGACTAAAAAGAGGAATAAATAAAGCTTTTTTTAGAAATTGATCTTAATACTTACCTTAATTAAAAAAATAGGAAAAGGTCCAACCTCTAACCTCTTGTGAATGAATGATGTATCGTAAATAAATAAATGTTCTTCCTTAAAATACAGGAGGCATAAGTAAGTACACCCCTATGTTAAATTCCCATAGAGGTAGGCAGATAGCCTAATAGCCTAATAGCTGGTTTGATTTGCATTGAGAGATGATCTTATGGAAAGTAGCCCATGCCAATCTCTAGGTATGGTGAAGGGTGTGATGATGTGGGGGGGGGGAATTTTAATTCCAAAGCCCAAGGGAACTTTATCAGGATGCATAGAATCCTGGATCCATGGCCTTTAAAATTAAAAAATCTGTATGGCTCTGGGAATTTAATTTAATTTTTTAAAACTTACTTATGTCCCCTATATTTTAAGGAAGAACATTTATTTATTTATGATACATTACTCATTCACAAAGAAAATTGGTGTCCTTAAAGGTTGATTTTCTCCTCATTTTTTTAATTATGGCATTAAGATCAATTTCCAACACATGATTTTTTTTTATTCCTCTTTTTAGTCACCTTAAGCATGGGTTCATAAACGTATGAGCAGCACTGTATATGTACGAATGGATCATAAGAACAGCCGGAACACGGACACTGTCGCTCCCAATAAATTAATCGATATGAATGTCGATGGATTTATTTATATTGAAAGTATATTTCAATCTTTCTTTCATTCATTTATGGGATCATTCTAAACACAGTAAAAGAGTTTCATCAAAAAACAGCCAAAGCCAATTTTCATGATCAGTCTTCAGTGTGTGTGTGTGTGTGCGTGTGTGTGGTTGTGTGTGTGTGTGTGTGTGTGTGTGTGTGTGTGTGTGTGTGTGTGTGTGTGTGGTAGGCTCTCACAGCACAACAAAACAGACATCTGCTCGGCCTGCGACGTATAGAAAACTCTTTATTCTACAAGATCCAGCTTTGAAACCACAAACAACAATTTCAACCTCCGTGTTCTTTCAGTTGTAGATTTAGTTTCTTTGCATGTACGGACAAAACAAATCACAATACCAGACAAGGTATACGGTTTTCCGATGGCATTTAGTAACATCTAGAAACCAAGAAAAATATGGAATCTGTCTCAGATCACTGTTGATGTTGCATTGATCTGTTTGTAATGTATTTTTTTCGGCAGAACATCCCTGTCGTGTCTGTACTAGTATATTACATCAACCCTTCTGAAGCTTTGCCATGTATGGTACCGTACTGCTCTCTCTCCCTTTCTCCCTTGTCGGTCCATGGAGACTCATTAGTGTACTTGCTAAACCACTGAAGAACCACTTCCTTTACTTATTATAACATTATGCATCATCACTGACGCTGTCATTTCCCCCGTCTGTCAAACGGGATGCATTATTGAATTTTTATTTTTTTTGTGGGAAATTCATATCGTCGTTGTCGGGCAGAAACCTTGTATTGCCATATTTCCAACATCTTAATTTTGTCCATGAATCAACGCTATCAAACAGTGACGAGGCAATTTTGTCCGACTCGAGCAAATCTTAGCCTTTCTTCGTTTCCTGAAAAACCACGATGGTGGACACACGAGGTTCTTCGCCTGACAGTGATGTAGCCTACGTACATTTCCCATTCCCCAATTTGGACACTGAAATAAAATAACAGCCAGTAATTTAGTGCAGCATATAATAATCAAGCTGTTTTAGGGATAAAATAAAGCAACACAAACTTATGTTTTCTGGGTAAATCAGCAAATGAAATCCCTGAGATATGATGCATTATATTGATATAATAATCAGATAAAAATCCAATATTCTGGGCGCCTGGGCAGCACGCCTGGTAGAGCAGGCGCCCATACATAGAGGTGTACTCCTCGACGCAGCGGACGCAGGTTTGACTCCACCCTGCGGCCCTTCGCTGCATGTCATTCTCTCTTTCCCCTTTCATGTCTTCAGCTGTCCTATATGAATAAAGGCCTAAAATGCCCAAAAAGAAAATCTTAAAAATATTCAATAATCCTATATTCCTAAAGACAGATATATTATTTAGAGGATGTTTTATCACATTTTGCGGCTTCCATCCAGGTTTTCTAATGCAATACTTCAAAATGAGCGTAAAATGACCCGAATGGAAACACAGCTGTTGTCTCACGGTGTATATATCGCCATATCCCTCAACCCCCTGGTGTTACCCCAGCAACCTACTTGCTTGCTTCAGAATCTGTGTGGCTACATTACAACCACTTAGCAGTGGAAATGAAATTCTTCTTCTTGGAGTGTCAGCAGTAGTTTTCCCCTATATACGCATCCTGCAACTGCAGAGGTTGTGCAATATTACTTTCGGGTTGTTGTTTGCGCAACTTACAGCATGTGTGGTGAATTTCACATCATTTCCCAGAGTCCCCTCCATATGGAACGTATCAGGAGCTGGTGCACAGGCAGTTAAACTCTCTGCCCAAACCCCTCCAAACGGTGCATACCACGGATACTTTTGAGCAGAAAATAAGCCAAGCCACCACTTACCAATGCCCTAACAACCATTGCATTATTAAAAACCTCGCCTGCCAACAAGTACTACAACTAGACATTGCAGCTTTTATTTCTAATTTCCTCTATTAGTTCTTAGTGTTGATTTTGTGGTAGAAAAAGAAAAGATGTGTGAAGTGTTTTCTGTTAGTTCGGTTTCCCTTTGATTTGACGTACATATGTAAGCTATTTTGTTTCAGGCTGTCCTCTCCCCTTGATCATGTGCAGGTGTGTTAAGCCTTAACCCACATCTGATACACATTTATTGGACATGAGAAAAAAAAGAGCGCCGACATCCTCACCTAGACCCAACTGTCTTTATAGAACATCTTTGGTCCAACATATTTAACCTTCCTGTTGTCCTCGGTTCAAATTTGACCCATTTCTCTATCAGAATTTTGGGTTTCTTTCAACCAAATTGCACAAGAATTACACAAATGCTTCCATAGAAACACTCTTTGAGTATAATTAATGATCACTTAACTACTTTAATTTAATTTGGGGTGTTTTATTCAATGTTATTGCATTTGGGGGGAAAAAAAATTGAAATTATTTGGACATATACATATATATTTCTGAGATTCTCCCAAGATATGTTACTCTGATTTGAACTATTAGTCCAAATAATTCATAATTTCAGCTTTCAGCACTCAAATAAATAGGTATAATTTCATATAAATGAGGTTTACTGGTCATGAATTCCAAAAAATAAGTGCAACACTAATAAGTTGGTGTTAGTGGTGAAGCCGGTGGTAAAGAAAAAAAAAAAAAAAACGGAAAAAAAAGAAACCGCACGAATGTTGAAAAAAAAATGGTCCTAAAAAAAGGCTTAATTGTCAGAAATCAAAGCTCTTAAAATGCAATCCAAGGACTGATCGGCACACGACAGGAAGGTAAAGTCTCTTTTGCCAGGTAACCGACCGATTATTTGAATACACAAGCCGAGCGTGTACGGCTGTGAAAAAAAAAGGGGGTCTGATGAATTTCGAAAATGCAGCGACCGGCGTGGCGCGTAGACAACAAAGCTAATTTCCTCTCCAGCTTCTGAACAGGCTTTCCTCGCCTCCGAGCTGCGGGACCACTTGGAGACTATTTTTACCACACAGAGCTTCTTTTTTTTTTTGTGGGGGAGATAAAACCTTCTATCTTCAGCCAGTCTAAATATCAAACCACGGTTTAGTGTGTAATTACATTCGGCGCTCGGTGCAGCCGTACGAGATGAAATGGAGGGTTTTGTGGCGAGCGTGTGTGCAGGAAAATGAAGCGTGTACGTGGTGAAGGGTTTGAATCAGGCGTGTATAGACCAGCGCTGAATACACGCCAACACGGTAGTCGATGCAGAAGAGGTTGATAATTACAGGCGTACAGAATGGGGAATGTGGTCGACTATGTGTGTGTGTCTTTGTGTGTGTGTGTGTGTGTGTGTGTGTGTGTGTGTGTTTAGTGTGTGACCGATACAGCGGCCTCGGCTTCAGCTAAGACTGATGCCAGCTGGACCGGTTTGGCACATATACAAAGACTCCCACACACACACACACACACACACACACACACACACACACACACACTTGCACATGCACACGCACACACACAAACACACACACACACACACACGCAAATGTGCATTTACATGGTACCGGAATATATCCATACATATGAAAACACATTTATTTAACAAATACAAATTCAGGACGGTGCACGCACGCACACACACACACACACACACACACACACACACTCACAAAGATCTATGTAGATTAAACACTGCAAAATATCCTAACCTGCAACAAATCCAAACATGTCAACCATTGTACATTTAAGATTAAAATCAAAATGTTCCCATAAATATGAATGATTCTATAAGTACTCAAGCCTAAAACTCTTCAAAAAGCAACTTTAATAAAATAAAATAAAAAATAGTACATATTATCAAAAGGTTAGTTTGTGAAGAAAAATGCAGCAATTTATATGTAGCAGAAGCTACAGAGTTTTAAAGGGATTTAGCTACGACTGAAATCATGAAAACATTTGGGGTTTTAGTTTTTTTCTCTTTTAGGCCGATCAAATTCCTTAATTCCTTCTTTGCTTTTCAATAAATTATTTAGCAATTATACTCATTATTTTCAAATATTAAAACGGTATTTAGTAAGTCATGGTAACAATAGACTACAAACAAACGGTGTGGTATGACCCAGCGTTAATTCCCAGATTGTTCTTTCTATACCACATTCTGTTTTAGGCCTGTTAATGGAGAACAGGGCAACATGAAATCAGCAGCATGAACAACTATTAACTGTCATTCATTCTCTCTTCTTTTCATTTACTCATGCATTCACTGATTCACTAATTAACTCAATTCACTTTAAAAAAAAAAAGTTCCCTTAATTCCCTCCAATAATGAAGTACATAACAAGAATGTAAAATGGATCCAGCTGCCTGAGCAGACCGACAGGAAGAAAAGATAGCATGTAATACATAACAGAATAATAGAATAACAGAGGCCGATGTCGTTAGCCCTGACAGGATGGAACATTTGGATATGTAAGAGGCCTGCCCACTTAAACACTGACAAAAATCACTTTATCATAGCCATCCCTTTCAGAGCACTGATCAGCCCTCGTCTCTTTGTTGCAGATACAGGACTTTAGCGTGGTGTGTAACGTCGGCAGGAGTTCTGTCTCCTCTGATACCCCGTTGAGCAATGCATGTATATATATATATATATATATATATATATATATATATATATATATATATATATATCAATCTACACATCTGTTATTGATGCACACACACACAAACTATACATACTGTATATATAGACACACAGACACACACACACACACAGACACTCACACAAGCACAAAATATTCATACTGTATATATAGCCCCATAAACACACACAGACAAACACACACACACACACACACACACACACACACACACACACACACTCACACAAGCACAAAATATTCATACTGTATATATAGCCCCATATACACACACACAGACACACACACAAACAAACACACACACACACACAGACACTCACACAAACACAAAATATACATACTGTATATACAGCCCCATATACACTCACAGACACACACACACACACTCACACAAGCACAAAATATTCATACTGTATATATGGCCCCATATACACACAAAGACACACACACACACACACACACACTCACACAAACACACACACACCCAGACACACACAAACACACACACACTAACACACACACACACACACTAGCACAAAATATATATATACTGTATATATATATAGCCCCATATACACACACACAGACACACACACTCACAATAACACACACACAAAATATACATACTGTATATATATAGCCCCATAAACACACACAGACACACACACACACACACACAAGCACAAAATATTCATACTGTATATATAGCCCCATAAACACACACAGACAAACACACACACACACACACACACACACACACACACACACACACACACACACACACACACACAAACACAAAATATACATACTGTATATACAGCCCTATATACACTCAGACACACACACCACATACACACACACACACACACAAGCACAAAATATTCATACTGTATATATAGCCCCATATACACACACAGACACACACACACTCACACAAACACACCCAGACACACACACACACTAACACACACACACACAAGCACAAAATATATATACTGTATATATATAGCCCCATATAAACACACAGACACACACACACAAACAAACACACACACACACACACTCACACTAACACACACACAAAATATACATACTGTATATATATAGCCCCATAAACACACACAGACACACACACACACACACACACACACGCGCCCTATTTTTTGGAGCAGCCACAACAGCAGGTGTTGCCGCTGAAACTAAAACTCACTTCTAGAACACCGAACAAAAATCCAAAAAGACAAATTCAGGCATGGTTGATGTTTTTCCTTTGGTCGATATTTTACTGTTTAATAATGAATTGAATAATTGCGCGTTACACAAGTCCTCTAATCTAACCTGTTGTCAGTTACCCAAGTCACAGACAGCGTGTGCTCACAGCCTGACCTTTACCTGCCGAACACAGTTTGCTGTCGAAATATTGTCATGTCTATGTGGAATTAAAAAAAATATATTTTTTATTGTTTTATGGATTATGTTTGGTCTTTTTGTGCAGATACAAAAACTGTATGGATGTGTGGTGTGTGTGTGTGTTTGTGTGTGTGTGAGAATTATATTTATTGTAGGCCTATACGATTACATCTTGTTGCCATGAAGAAAAAAAAATGCTGTAAAAGCCGAAATGTAGCTATCAGTTGAGATGACAATGACCTGGATACAAAAGCTACTATTTGTAGCTTTTGTACAGATATATATTCCAAATTGAAGATGTTAACAATTGTACAACCGCAGTTCTGAACTTTTGTCCAAACACGGCAACCCTTTTCACCTCCACCATCTCTGCAGGCCGAGTTCATGTACTACACACACACACACACACAAACAAAAATCTCTGGTATTTTAATTTGGCCGTTAAAGAGAGAACAGCATACAAGAAAGAAAAAAAAAAAAAAAAAAGAAGCCAGGCAGGGACAGAGCAGCGCAGGATAGGAAGGGTCAGCCGCAAGATCACGCACCCTGTCACAGTATACACACACAAACACACACACACATATATATATATACACACACACACACACACACACACACACACAGATACCAACAGGGAAGCAGCTTTGTGTTTTGATAAAAAAGAGATTAATAAAAAAAAAAAAAAAAGAGGGCTTACATCACATTTCGTCTTCTTTCTTCCCTTCCAGCGACATCATTTTGTTTTGAATTTTTCACCAGATTAGTTTTGTGTCTATTTAGATGAGATAACGCACCAAATCATGTTTTCTCTATTCGCCCATTTATCATCAAAACACGAAGGGGAGTGAGCAAATTCCCAGGGATTGCATTGGGAAACCTCACCAGTGGCAGAGTCTGTCCAGAAAAAAATCTAAATAAATGTACAATTACAAAATACATTTTAGCAAATCCAGATGACAAACCACATAGCTTTTTTTTTGTTCTCTGACACTATCAGACTTTTGGATCCAATCCCAACAGAACCTGCTCTCTTCTCGCCTCTGCTCTGTGTCCCAGTCAACCTCCCTACTCTCCAAACTAAAATCACTCCTATGGACCTTTTTGGTCCCTTCAGTTTGTGCAGAACCTCATTTCCATAGAAGGTTACAACATGTGAAAGCACTTCAAGGACCCTATCCACCTCGGAAGGATGTTTGACAAAGCCCCTTTTATAAAAAAAAATGGCTCATTTGATTTTCTAGGACCTTATTTTCAAGGTTTTAAAGCATCACAGAGGGTTCCTTAACCCCCCTATGGTCTAAGGGCATTTTCACATATCGTCTTGAATTTCCTTTTTTAAAAGGTATTTGCAGAACAATTCAGCTTTCCTAACAGTTACAGTAACACATTTTGTCTAGAGCAATGTGTAAAGACATTTGGCGCTAAAGCTGAAACGGTGATGTTCGTTTTTTAGAAAGTCCTTAAAATCTCTTTTGAAAACAAAAGAGATTTGAAAAAAGGTCCAATGTGCGGGAATTTCTCCCATCTAGTGTTGAGATCATATATCGCAATCAACTCTCTCGCGCCGCGCAGTTCGTATCGCAAGGACGTATTACAGCTACTGTAGCCTTCACGCTTCAAAAAGCCGGTCTCTTGCTCTTTTCAATATGCTTTTTCTTTTTCTGGGCGAAGAAGAAGAAGACTCCTGCATCTGAAATTTGGATTTTGAATAATCCAAATGTGTGGTCCTCCATCTTTTCATTCTTTAAACTTGCCGGGGCCCGGGAAGCTACGATACCCATTAGCAGCGTTAGCGGCACCTGTGAGTTCATCATGTGACAGCGAAAACGCAAAAAGCAGAGCAGTATGTCCTGTATGCCCCTTAGCGGCTAACATATTTCAAGAGGGTGCATGAATATGCGAATGCAAATGTAAAATTTCAAGCCAAAAGGAATTCTTGGAATTGATGGTTTTGGTTAAATATTCATGAAAAAGGACACGTTTGTGAACTAGCTTCCAAGAACCTTTGGCCTTTGAGAGTTCTTACAAAACAGCTTTAATGGAAAGTTCTCAAACCACAACAATGCTTAACCCTTTGTGTTGTCTTCCTGTCGACCATGCAACTTTGTGTTTTTCTGGGTCAAAATGTCAACATTTTTGATACTTTTTCTACACTTTTCTCAACGTCTTTGTTGACATTATTCCCATTTTTTCATCACTTTTTAAAAAATATGTTTCGCTGTTGTCGCTTTTGCCGATGTTGCTTGCAGCACCCGAGAAGCCCAGCAAAGTGAATAAGACAAAGTCCCAATAAGTCGCCGTGTTCCTTTAACAAGTTTTTGTCACCTTTGGCGGTGTTTCTGATGGGTTTTTTTTTGTCACTTTTTTCCTGCGTTTCTGTAGCTTTTTTCCAACCTTCTTTTGTCATAGTTCTGATATAGAAAGTTTTACTGAACGGGTCAAATTTGACCCGAGGACAACAGGAGGAACCTGGACATTTTTCGAGAAACAACCAACAATCCTTGAGACTGAAGAACATTTGTTAAAGACGTCGACTGTGCCTCTAGCGCCCTCTAACGATAAATGGTTTATCAGCTATGTTCTTTGTGCAACCGCTTCATGAAAGAATAATGAACCTCACCAACTTCAGAAGGCTCACTGACAAACCGGTTTCCTAAAACCTTGATCTAATCCGACGATACTTCTAGGATCTGATGCGAGAGACTCTAAAACCTTAGAACGTTCGGTAACACTTTACTTGAAGGTATCTACATAAGAGTGACATGACACATGAACCCTAACCCTAACCATAACCATAATTTGTCATGACAAAAACCCAATGACACTTACTGACAGAAGCATTATGTCATAAACGTTTATGACTTGTTTATAATGTCTATGACACGTTCATGACAGTGTCATGTCACTCTTATGTAGATACCTTCAAGTAAAGTGTAACCAAACGTTTTTAGAAAACCTGACTTCAAAAGTTATCAAACCCCGATGCTAATTCAAGGAATCTTTGACAATTGGGAGTTCTTAGAAAATGGTCTTTCCTAAGGCTTCTCAAACTACCAAATTGCCTTTAGGGGCATCCAAAAATACAAGGTTCTCCATCCTCATATAGCTCCAGAAAATACCTTATAATTTTTTCTCAAAACCTCTAATCTAATCTAACCTCGATTTAAACAATTGATCTGGTGTGTTCTTTGTGCAAACACTTCACAAAAGCCATATTGGCCTGGTGGTTTCTGAGAAGATTGATTGGATCTGACAATACTTCCAGGAACTTATAACAGGGTCTAGAAAACCCCTAACATATAAGCAGGTGTTCCAAATCATCAGATCAGTCTTAGAAAACTCTTCTTTTAAAGGTTGTCAAACCCTTATGGTGCTCAAGGAACTTTTGATAACCCTTCACGAATTGGATGTCCTTAGAAAACCGCCTTCATGAATGTGTCTCAATCCACAAGTGACCTCAGAAGGCTCATTGAAAAAACCCTTTGTAATGCTTTTCTAATGTCTAATTGTTCTAAAGTTTTTCATGTTTGTTTGAGAGCTGCTTGGCCCGGCATCTGCCAATCTCTCACTTTGAAAGAGTCGCTTACCCTTGAAGTGCTCCTTGTGAAAACGTTTCTCTAGACCAAAGAATCCTGAAGGTGTACTCAGATTAAAGACAAAGGTCATTTTAGATGAGGCGATCTTGACAAAAATATGAGTATTTTTGTGATTTCCTCCATTTAATATCATTAACATCTTGTTTTTTACACTTCAACCAAAATACTGATAAAAAATAGGTGCTAGTTGTAGCCTTAGGTGTAACCACGTAACCACAACATTAGACTGTCTCAAACCTAAAAACTCCTTGAAAGAAAGTTTTCTAACCTCGACTCTACTTCCGAAAGCCTCTGCATTTCTCTGAGGAACCCTGCGGTGACAGTTTTTTCCCTGGACGACGGACATTAAAACAGGCTCATTGGATGTGAGGTGGACCCCCAGACAAACCGCCGCTCATTAGAGTGTGCTGGCTGCAGGGGTAGAAAAGGTGGAGGAGGGTAGGTCAGCCCACTCTGCTGTATGAAGCCTATAGAGAGGTCGTTGAGCCAGGAGTACCAAATCCCTGCTAATCCACAACACCGAGAGACAGAGAGGAAACACAAATAAACTCACTAACAGGAACCAGGATGTTCTGCTGGACTATTAGCTATTACCACGCTACTTCTTTACAGTCCTTTAACCAAACGTAGTCCTATTAACCCAGTCCTTAATCCCGATCCTAAAATACTTCTAAAAACAAAAACTAATCCTATTTCTTGAAATAGATAAAAACTAATATCTGGCAAAGTTGACAGTAAATGAGACAATGTAGTTGTAGTTAATTTAAATAGGGACAGATACAAAAAACATAGATTATTACATAAATAACAATCCGATGCCTTTATCACAGTGTTTGTAGCCATGGCTAATTCGCAACACCTGTCCCTAGGAGGGCTTTTAACAGTTCAAATAATAAAAGAAGTAAAATTAGGGTTAGGGTTAGGGGGTTATACAATACAATAAATACAATAAAATACAATAAAATGTCCAAAAAAAAACGTTAACAGCAATAAAAATAAGTGTAGTAAATAAACACATTAACTCGGACTCACACAAATGCACACCTCACATACACACAGCTATACATTTCATATGGCATGATCACACTGCTGCTGCTGTATCAATGACCGTGTCGAGATAACAAGATGCTACAAAAATTGTGTCCGCTCAATATTGAATCTTTTTAAGGAATTCCTAAAAATGTAATGGGCTAAAACCATCACCAAATAAGGTAAAGTCAACAGTTAAATGCTCCGAAAAAAATACTTTAATAGTGCAAATAAGGCACCCTTTTCGGCCCACAATTTGGCCTTCCTCAGGTGTATTTGATTGTAGTGATCCATGACAATTATCTGTTGTCATCACATGTGAAAAATGAACATACTACGTGATACCACAGTTGACCAAACCACTGGCCTTACTGCTGCACTACACACAACTAGAGTGTCAAAGCTTAAACATTGTTACAATTGGATGAAAAAGATAATGTCGAGCCAACAATTGAGGCAGCCACTTTTCCACTATTTGTGATCCGCGCGCTCATTTCTTATGTCTCTATTGGCAGATTACAAATAAGTGTGACTCTACAACGCATAGTTGGAAGACAATTTTCAATACAGATATCTGTTCATCATCTTTTTTGAACTGAAACCATCACCAGCCACCTTTTACAGTAGCTTTATAGACAGCAAAAGATGAATGTACAGTATTTGACTTCTTAAAATGTGTGGCATTCCACCTTAAAATTCACCAGCACTGCTAAATTACTAAAATGACCTTATTCCTTAAACGCTAAAATCTCCCAGCTCAAACCAGAATGTTGCCAAAAATAAAACAATAAATTATAATTCAACGCCCACCTGCTCATTTTTTTCCAGAGCTTTCAAACACGTACACCTTGACTGAAGATCTTTAAATTTATTGTACTTTGTCCAAATTATTTTTCTCACTTAAAATAATTTGTTCCCTCACATATGTGAATACAGCACTACTGTACATTTACATACCATCACATTTGATTTCTCACGTGGGAAACGTAAGACAGAGGTATTATACATACATATGCATATAGTATACAGTTTAAAGAGTATGTATCTCCAAATGTGGTGATTTTGTATTTTGTTAAGATAAACTGAACAACAAAGGTTCCCTATGGGTTAAGAAAATACTACTTCTTAAGCTGAATGAACAATTACAAACCCATCGGAGTAGCTGAATGATGGGTTATCCCAAAGATCAAAACAGGGCTGTTTTTCTTAGCTCATGTTAAGTTGACATTTTGGAAATACATGCTTTTTAAGTAAATAAATAAGTAAAGTTGATTCATATAGCACTTATAACTAGGGTTGGATACCGAAACCCGGTGCTAATAAAGTATCGCATTAGCACTGGCATTGGAAAAAACCCAAACAATACCCAACCCTACTTATAACAGACAGCGTCACAAAATGCTTCACAGACCGAATAAATGAATACATTAAAACCCAACGATACCCAATAAAAATCATAAAGGCATAAAATACATAGTAATACAGTCAACACATACAGAAAAATAACCACTCAATCCAAAACATCCTTTCCCTTTTGTCCATTCTCCTGGATTCAACCCTAAATCTTAAATTAATTCCAATCTCAAGACTAACCCTAACCCTAACCCCTATTTAAAATAAACTCACCTAAACATTACACCTAACCTAAGCCTAACCCTCGTACTATGTGCTTATTTCTGTCCTTGTAAAGCCATTTGATTCTTGTATAGTGTGAAAAAAACGGCGAAACACAAATAATGACCCTTTCAACCACTTTTTCTTTCGTCTGTTTTTCCTGAATGTGTCCGAAAAACACACAGAACAAACGAAAAAAAACCACATTCAATTGGGCAGATTTACAAGCTATAGAAACTCCTCTCTCTGCGTTTGGATGAAGGCCAGCCTCAGAAACTGAAAGTCAGTATGTTTCACCGGCATCTCGGTCTTCACAAAAGGGCCGCTTCTCAATCGCTTCACTTCACATAATGTCACACCATCGGGGTTTTTTAAAAGGCCATTGCTATTATTTTACCTTTTCTTTGGTGGTTTTAACCAGCGCGTTCATTGACAAGCGTTTGTTTCAGATCAAGGCCAGCACACGACACAGCTCGATACAAAACCAGACAGATCAAACAATCACAAAATATGATCCAAAACCAGACACACGCTTACTTTGTGTGTGTGTGCGTGGAAATAGTGGACTCGCCTACACAGTAGAAGCCCACAAAGCAACACCACTTTGTATTCTGGTCATGTCTGCCTCCTCGAAGCCCAGAACGATTCTCAGACCTGTAGTGTTAGTGTTGTAGTTTTTATTTTATTATTTTTTTGTCTTTACGTTACATAAGCATTTATGTTATGTTGTATGTTTTGTTTTGTTCTCTTTTCTTTTTCCCATTGCTAATTTGCTACATACTTATATGATGATAGGGCAACTTTGGGATGGGTTTTCGTTAGCTGGTTCCATTTTGGATCCGGTTCCCAGTTGGCAAATTACCAACCCGTTGTCACTCCCAACGCTTGGTCAGTGACTCTCAGCGTCAGATCCGACGCAAAAATCACACTTCAGGGTCCGTATGGAACTGTATGGGCAGAGCAGCAGCTCGACCGCGGTGCTCTAAGATGACAAAGTGTTAAGAGAGACAACGGTAGGGAGTAGTATGAAAGACCCTATATCCATGTAAGAAAGTTGCTTGGGGTGGTGGATGGGTGAAACAACACAGGACTTTTACGCAAGATCTTGTCCTGCGTGTCAGTTAAATGTAAGTCTCGATGTAGCTCTCTGGCCAACAAATCACATAAGAGTCTTTTATTCCTAATAGATAACATGTATGGACCTTACAGGCACGTGCAAAGACAAAAACACTGGTAATCACAGGCACAACTCTGTGGGTGCTTCCGGGCCTGAGCACCCACAGATAGGGCAGAGCACCCAGCCTACAGTGGCAGTCATATATTTCAAGACGTTTGGCCGGGACTCTTGGCATCACATGACGGCGCTCTGGGTCGGGACGTACGTTTAACTGACACGCGGCACAATAGCGGGACAGTTAGGTTTTGGAAAAGATCGTGGGTGTGGTTACAAAATGTACATTTCAGTGACACGCAGGACAAGAGTGGGATACGAACACCCGGTCTCCTGGGTGAAAGTCCTGTGTTGTTTGACCCATCCACCAACCCAACCAACCTCTTTATGCGGATTTTCGGTATTTCATAGTACTCGCTACCGTTGTCTCTCTTTAAGCTACGTCGTCTAACAGCGTCCCCGGTCAAGCTGCTGCTCTGCCCGGTGCGTTCCATACTGACGCTAAACGGTGACTTTTGCGTCGGTATCTGACGCTGAGAGCCACTGACCAAGCGTCGGGAATGAGTAGGGGCTGTTAGGTGCATTGTGAATGCAGAAAAATCTGCAATTAATTTTGTTGATATTAATGAAATTATAAAGAAGAAAAGTCATTCCTTCTGCAGCCACCCAGTGAAGAGCAGGATGAGTCAAGTCTTCCATGTTAATGTTCACCTTAATTAGTTTAATAAAGTTGAAATGTAGCACACCGACAGCAACGGCAGTAAACACGGAGAAGGGAGAAGAGAAGCAAATGAAAGGGGAAACGAGAGAAAAGAGCAGGAGAGGGAGAAAAAAGAATTGGAGAGGAGATGAAAAGAGGAGAGGAGATAAGGGAAGAGGAGAGGGAGCCAAGAGGAAGGAATAAAGGGATAAGTGACAATATCAACATGCGTCAGCTTATCCTGACCATATTTTGATTGCTTTGATTTGATGTTTGGTATAATATTTTATTTAATAATCTTTATTGTGTTGTAGACAATCAGATATGAAGTTGTTCACACCAATGTCTTGACTTTCTCATGACTGACTACTTCAATTTGAATGTTAGTCATTTTAATTTCATTTGATTCTTTTAAATTATGTTATTCAGATTCCCAAAAAGTAAGAATAAAAAAATATATGTATAAAATGTTGGCATCTAGCCGTTCTTTTGATGGATTTTGTCCATCACCTGTCAGTTATTGCTTTCCATTCAAGCCGATGGAGTTGTTCTAGGAGTCAACGTCGGCGTCTAGACTCTTTCTTTCAGAGACTCATGTCGAGGCTTTCTCGGTGTGAAAGGAAACACTCAGAAGACATGATCTCCTCTGACATCCATATAATGAGTCCATTTTAATAAACTATGTGACTAATAGTGCGATTTGAAGAGGATGGCGAGATGACGGGAGAAAAGAAAGAGAGGAAAGAGAAGAAAAAGGTGGGGAGGGGGGAGGAGGATGGATAGGAGGAGGGTTAAACCCTCTCTTCCTGCATACTGTGTGTGTGTGTGCGCGCGCGTGCGTGCGTGCGTGCATGCGTGTGTGTGTGTGTGTGTGTGTGCGCGCGAGCGATGGGGGAGGGTTGGACTGTGCAGACATGAATCATTCTGAGCAATTCAAGCGTTTCCATGACACCGCTGGGCACCAGTCCAGAAGTTTCTACAAAGTCGAAAAGGTGCGACAAACACACACACACACACACACACACACACACACACACACACACACACACACACACTGAATTTATCTATATATTTATTCATGGTGTTGTCTTCCCGTGTAAAGCGTAACATTTTTTGGGGATCAACATTAATTTAACAGACGATGGCTGATGAGTAACTGTCGTCTAACAGAAAAACGTCACACACACACACACGTTCTTCACTCCCAGCAGGCATCGATTTCTTGGCACCGGAGAGAGTGAATACATCAAACAACAGATGAACGTATACGAGCGTCGTGAACGACTCGAGAGACGCAGCATCCAGCTCACATCTGTCTACTCCTACCTTCAGCCATATCAGAGTGCTGATTGGACCATCATTCTGATTCTCTCTCTTTTTAAGTTTGACTCTATATATGGGAGGCTGTCACTGAAAAGTATCAATGTTTGTAAATCAAAGTATTGGGAATGAATGTGGTTATTTGATCTAACAGAAACAGTGTTTTGGATTGGCTCCAAATCTAACACAGGGAGTTCTCTTATTTTCTGCATTGAAAAAGTATTTAGGTTTTAGTGTCCAAACACTGGTGTTCATCTTTTAATATCCAGTGTGTAACAGAGTTTCAATTTGATACGAATGGAGTTGAACGGAGGTTATGGTTGTGTTACAGCTACCACAAAGGTACTCGATGACGTAACAGCCGCATTACATGTAGATACCAAACAACACTGTGCTGCTAAATTCATTGACCTTACCAAAGCTTTTGACTCCGTACACAATTATCTCTTACCAGGTGCAACGTGTAAGATTTTAAAACCTTTTCTCCCATTCTCTCCCGGCCACCAGGGGTGTCCTCCAAGGCTCCATACTTGGCCCTAAACTCTTCTCAATATACATTAATAACATTCCTCAGGCAGCTGTCAATTCCCTCACAGTCACTTACAGTATACGCTGATGATACAATTCTTTATGCCACTGGTCCTTTCCCTGATACTGTTCAAGCTACTCTGCAAGATAGCTTCTTCCAACTACAGCAGTCTTTTTCCCAACTCAAATTCATTCTCAATACCTCCAAAACTAAAGTCATGTGGTTTTACCATAAGGGTACTACGCCTTCTCCCACCCTTAACATTATCACCTGCAAGGGGGCTATCCTTGAACAAGTCACTGCATATAAATACTTGGGCATCTGGTTGGAAACGTCACTTTCTTTCCCCATCCACACATCAAAGCTGCAATCTAAGGTCAAGGTTGATGCACTCTAAACAGATACAAACAGCATCGCAAGTTTTTGAAGTAATATTCCCGCATTCAGCGATCCTCATCCTCAATAACGTTTCATCAGTTTTCACCAGATTAGTTGTGCAGTGCGGAATGAAACGTGAATAATGTTCCACAGGTGTTACAGTATTTCTACCTCATGAACAGATATTAAAGCCTGACACCAGAAGAGGGGAACTGACCAGCTGAAGTTAGGGACCGTCTCAAAAGTGGATGCTTATAGGGCCAAGAGAGATTTTCAGATTTCCGTCAATAACTATCTTTATTTCTCCTTTTAAAGACACTTTATTTTCAGCTGGACCTCCTTCTATTATATGCACAACCTCCAGTTTAAAAAAAAAGAAGTCATGCATGGCATAATGCAATTTGGACTTCCCACAGTTAAAACCTCCTTTTTTCAATTTCCACAATGTTTAAGTCATTTATTTATTTTTTATTGAGAATCAATTGATCTACTTTAAGTAAAAAAAAAAAACAATTCAATCTTTGTTATCTTATTATTTACTTATTGGCATATTACCTCGCATTCGGTTAGTTCGTCAGCAAGATTACGGAGAAAAACTACTGTTCCCATTTTCTTGAAACTTGACCGAAGGGTGAAGCATGGGACATTTTGTAACGCATCCAAATCACTGCGCGGATACACACACTTGTTTCAATTCCGTCGACATTGTGAAATAGGGCATTTGTGCTGCATTCATTTGTTGTTGGAATAATCTACAAATAATTGTAAGATTTATTTATTTGATTAGGACAATGCACATTAATCAACATTTCTGTAAATGCGGCAGTTAGCCAGACGACAAATTTTCAACTGTAGTCCTAGTTACCTAGCATGCATGTCTTTATGGTGGGAGGAAACCCGCAGCATCCGGAGGAGACCTACACTAACACGGGGAGAACATGACCACTCGACACAGAAAGGCCCTCCCCGAAACGAGGATCGAACTCTGCCGAGACCAGTGACCGAATAACTTCCAGACTGGAAGAATTCATACGCATTAACATTGTGAGATACAGTGGGCATGCCTTGGCAGAGGTCTGCACTTCTAGTTTTCTATAATGTGTTGGCAGCTAATCTTAAACATATGCATTAGGAGTCTAAATGGTTGTAGAAAACTACTTTACACAGAAAGTAAAGACATTTGCATTGCTTCAAATGTGACAATATGAGACAAATGGTAGCTAAGGGTTACATCCCTTACAGTATATATGATACAGACGTTAGTGTTTTCATTCCATAATGGCCATCTTAAAGTGCACTCTATAAGCCGAGTGCACTCACACTGAGAATTCAGACCCTCCAAACAAGGTAAATATAGTGCACTGGGAAACAATGAGGGAGTGATGGACACAGCAATATCCTCTCAAATGCTGAATGTGCTGTTGATTGATGCTATCGTCCCACGCAAGCTTTGGACAAAGGAAGTGGAGGAGCTACTTAGCTGCAACATGCTAAAAAATAAATTGGTGGAGTGTTGGTGACGCAGCAAACAAAATGTAAGTATAAAATATTTGGAAGAAAAAAAATATGTTTTTGCTCTCTCTCTGCAATGTTTAATTGGGTTTCCAGAGCTGTAGTTTGACTGACATCTGTGCTGTTAGAACAGTGAAGTACAGTCACCAATATCACAAAGTTGCCCTTAAAGGGATTTACGGGCCCATGACTATTTGCAAGTATATTTTTCTATAAGACACTATATTTGCAAGTACGGAGTTGGTTTGTCCGTGTGGTTTCTGAAGCAGATGGATTACAATTCAGCAGCAGCCATGACACTTGTTCCCTGTTCATGGGAGTGAGACCCAAAGAACGGTTCCCCCCCTCCCTTGTCACCAAACAGCCTTCAACAGCCCCCCCCATCCCATCACACTCAGTCACCCCTCCTCCACCCTGGAATCAATAGATAACAAACACAAACAACGGCCAGCCGACAAACATGGCCAGATCAGCAAACCCTGCGAAACAGCAGGACTTCAACAGGAAAAACTATATTTCAAATGGATATTCCAAAGCAGCGTGGTGTGTGTGTTTGAGTGGCACTGCAAAAAAGGAATCAAAAAAAAAAAAATTATATTGTTCAGGGTGTCTTTGAGTTATAATGAAGAAAATAAATGTATTTTAGTTTTTTTTTACTCCAATTTCTACATAGTCTTTCGCGAAGCTTCAGTTTCGTGAAGAAAAAAACGTCGCCGATTTGCAGTACAGAGTGTGTATGCCGCGCGAGTGTGTCGCCGTGTTTTGTGTGTGTGTGTGTGTGTGTGTGTTGGTCTCAGACAAAACAGGGCTGCTGAAATGCGGCAGGCACTGCAGATTTTTGTTGGCTGGCTGACAGCGGCGTGCTGGTGCCAAGCCCCGACGGCGGAAACGACTAAAAGACGCATAAGGCTGGCATTAGAGCCCCGAATCGTCTCCCCCCCTCCATCCAGCCCTCCTTCTCTTTTCCCCTTCTCTTTTTTTCTCGCACCGTGGCACAGGGTTTACTTTGGTTGGGGTCTGAGTCTATTTTGGCAAACATTCACCATCCTTGAATTTATCAATATCTTTATTTCAGTCTAATCTGATGGGAGTGGTGGGGGAGTAGGAAACATGGTACCCGAAACACTGAAAGACGTTGACCGCTTTTATTTTTTTTCATTTTATTTTTGGGACATCACCTCGTTCCATGCTCCAGGTTAACCCCCACCCCCCGTCCTCCCTTCAAGTGTCGCCGAATGAGAATTTTGGAGGATTTGATTCTTTACAGGGTTTATACCCCCCCCCCTACCATATCTGCAGCCTTTGTCTTGAGGATTTTGGGCAACATTTCCACAAAAAAAAAAAAAAAGAAATGCTATTGGACACAATAGCATCTGGAGTTACATCCGTGAGGCACTGAGCCCATGTTCCTCCTAAAACCTAAAACAAATGAAGAAAAACTGCATACTCCAATTATGGACCAAAGACAATAAAACACAGCGAAAGAAAGAGAGAGGGAAAGAGAGAAAAAAAAAATCTCCTGTAAAACATTCAGGATTACCTAAAACTAAAAGCCTGATTCTGTGTTCGGAGTCCATTATTGATGGAACAATATTTAGCTGCCGAGTAAACAAAGGCGGGGATGCTCCAGCTGTAAACTGTGTTCGGGTATTGTTTCGGCAGACAGATGACGACTGCTAATGTTGAATTAAAAAGGTTCTTAGAGGTGGATTTAACGCGTTTCCTCTTGTCTTCGGGGTTGAGACGGAAGGCGAGCGACGCGGGGAAACAAAGGGAGAAGTAGCGAACGGCAGAAAAGGTGTGAAATTCTGAATTAGCAGCACAATATGGAAGTATTAAAGTGCAGCACAATGAGCGGTGAGAGCCACACGGCAGAGTGCTGTTCACCGACGCCGTCTGACTAAATAAAGACACGGCGTTCAAGCTCGCCGTGTGTCACACAGGAACAGGCCCGGGAAACACCGACATGGCTCATTTTCTCGGTGTAAACAGAGATACAGAACACTCCCAGTCTCACACTAACCACTAAAATATCATAAAATATCACACTCTGAATTATAGATACAGTTTTCTTAACCCGTTGCATCCTAGGTTTATGTGGAGTTACCACAAATGCCATATATTGTTATTTTCAGGACAAATTTGGCTACTTAAAGCCATCGATTTGTATGTAAGTTGTATAATACAGGGGTCTTCAATGGTTTTTAAGCCAAGGACCACTTAACAGAGAGAAAGAGAGAGCAGGGACCCCCTACTACATGTATTGTATAAAATGAAGTTGCATATTAAACTGGGCCTACAATAACGTGTATGGCACCCAAAGCCTTTATACATACCTTTTTAGTGCATAGAATACTAAGCTATTAAAATATTAATTGTTGGCATAATTTTATAAATCATGTTATAGTGTTAAACATACCACATGCACAGTGAATATTTAGGATGAACTGTATCTGTGGGTGGCCTTAGTGACTACCTTACCTATAGGCCATTAAGCCTATCATCAGTGGGGATTTATAATATGCTAATAATATGTGGGATGTATGTTTAGACATTTTAAGTTTTTGAAGAACAAAAATTCAAAAATTTACAATAATTTGGAGGCCCCCCCTTCAGTGACTTTGAGGACCCCCTAGGAGTCCCAGACCCCCCTGTTGAAGATCTCTGGTATAATACATGTTCTAGGTAGGGCTGAAACTAAACTGTTAACCCGAACAGTACTGCTAACTTAAAATACGTCGCAAAGTTGGTACTTAAAGTGCTCATATTATTCTCATTTTCAGGTTCATAATTGTATTTAGAGGTTATATCAGAATAGGTTTACATGGTTTAATTTTCATAAAACACCATATTTTTGTTGTGCTGCAGCTCCTCTTTTCACCCTGTGTGTTGAGCTCTCTGTTTTAGCTACAGAGTGAGGCATCGCACTTCTGTTCCATCTTTGTTGGGAGTCACACATGCTCAGTAGCTAGGTAAGGACTACTAGCCAGTCAGAAGCAGAGTATGAGGGCGTGCCACGCTAGCAGCTAGGTGAGCATTATAACGTGTGTTACAAAGTGACCACGTTTGTCTCTGAAGTAAAGGCTGGACTACTATAGAGCTGTTTGGAGCAGTTTGTGAACAGTGTTTTCTGTTGGAGATGGTAAGTCCCTTTGGGGGGGACTTTGGGCTTTTTCACTTTGTACACCTATAACATGCACAAAAAGATATATAACATGAGCACTTTAAAACCTTTATATGTTCTTAAAGTGCCCATATTATGAAAACAAAACACTTTTTCTGGGATTTGGGGTGTTATTTTGTGTCTCTGGTGCTTCCACACACATACAAATTTTGAAAAAAATCCATCCATGGTGTTCTGAGTGAGATACGGTTTCTGAATGTGTCCTGCCTTCAGTCTCCTAGTGAACTGTTCAAAATTGGCACGGACTGTGACGTCACAATTCGACACGAGCTGGCTAACCGCAACTGTTAGATCGTAGCATTAGACGCTAATGCTAAGGCTAGCATGCTACCTCGTTCTCAATAGCAAAGCATTGCTACAACACACACAAGTTCACCATAATCTACAAAAGACCTACTTACATGTGCGCCCTCGTTTAGAAGTCTCCCAGCTAATCCTGCCTTGTAACTGACCGAAGTCGGAGAAACAGGCTTTCTTTTACTGTCAATGGAGCTAGCCGACATGATCTACGATCTGAGCTACTGAGCATGTGTGAATGCAATTAAAGATAGGACAGAAGAAGAAGAAGAAAAGAGGTCTCACTCTGTAGCTAAATCAGAAACCAGGTGAAAAGAGGATCTGCAGCAGTGAGAGAGAGCTGTGCAGCACAACTAAAATATGGTGTTTTTTGAAAATTAAACCACCTTCTCTGGTACAACCTTAAAATACAATTATGAACCTGAAAATGAGCATAATATGGGCGCTTCAAGAGTTATCTAGTTTTATTTGTATGTGGATCGACACCTGTACTTCAATGATTATTTTTAAGTGTATTTTTCCGTTGGCGTAATGGGCGTAAAGACGTCGCGGCTCCAGAAAAATCTATCCAACATGGCTGCCTTCGCAAGCTACGGGAGTTCCCACATGGAGTAATGTGCAAGTTAACCATAAATCTGTCAAAAAGCTGTCAAAACTACTTTGCATGTTTTGCTGTGGAAGAATACCATGATGTAAAAAAATATTTAGCTAGGGTTACGAGGGAAAGCACGGCAGCTCCCCAGACAGTGCTTCGCGCACATTTTTGAACGCCATCACCATGACGGCAATAACGTTAGTGTAACGTTATCGTCTGCAGGGCAAAAATGTCAGCTGATGACGTGAACTCTCTTCAGTCTACGGCAGTCCACCTGTTTTTATTGTGGGTGCCTTCTCATGTTCCGCGCCCTGATCTGGTGAAAGTGATGTAACGATCTTTTTAACCAGCTAACGATACATTCATAGTTTGTCATCAAAGTAGTTAAGCAGCGTGATGTTACTTAAGTACAGTACAGAACTGGAGTAAATCTTGTGACTTTAATATGTGACATAAAGTTGATTGGCTTTGCTGCGTGGAAGGTTTTTGGTGATTTTTCAAGCAACATCATCGGCTGTATTCTTTCGTCATTTTGTTCATTTGGTGCATTTTGTTCAGTCGCTTTACAAATCAGCCTACCTGAATTATGGGCTTACATTTGTTGATTTCAAGCAAACAACTTACTGAAGTCAAATAACATGCTTTCTGTGTTGCCAGACAAGTTTAAGGCTGAAGAATTAGGTATAATTTCCTACAGATGAGATTTATTGACCATAAATTCCAAAAAAAACAAACTAGTAATAAGTTGGTGTTAGTGGTGTTTATACACCGAAGTGAAAAGAGGCGTTAATCGTCCCAAAAAAGCACCAACATTTTTTTTTTTTTTTTTTTAAAGGGCCACAAGTGTCGAAAAAAAAAAAAAGAATGAAAATGTTCAGTTTTGGCCCGGGGGGACGATGCATGGCCGAATGGAAGACAACACAAGGGTTAATGACTCCGATCTATGGTAGTGGATGGGAGCAGAAACTGTGACAGTGTTTTCCCTGCATTGTTCCACCTCGCTGTCCCTCTCTCTGTGGGAGGACAGGAGGAGGAGGAGGAGGAGGAGGGGGGGCGACCCCGGAGAGATGGATGGTGGGTCAGGTGCTGTCGGACTGTAGGGGTCAAAGGTCAAAGGATCCTGTGGTTCAGAATCACACTCTTGATTTCCTCCTGTCACTGTCACTGCTGTCTATCTCTAATCCTTTCTCTCTCCCCTCCTCTCCTCTTCCTCCTCCATTCTTCTCTCACCCTGTTCTCCCTTGCTAAAATGATATCTCCTTTTCATTTCTTTTACTCTTCTTTTTTTGCGTCTTTCTCCTTCTTATTCTTTTTTATCGTACTTGAAATCTTTTTATTAGGGATTATCGGACCGTTTTTTTGGCAGTTAATGAAAGTAACATTCCAAAATCTTAATTTTTAACTTAAAGATTTTCATTTATGCATATCGGTTCCAAGTATTGGTTTTATGAACTAATAATAATCGGTACGGGCCGATCCCTACCGTTTATGTTAGGTTCTTATTGTTTCTTCCTGCCATTATGATTGTGCAGAGTAAAAACACAGAACAGATATCAACCATGGCTCCAAAAAAAATTGCGAAATCTTATGAAAGTAATGTTTGCTGTTCACGCATGAACAGCCATCATCATCTGACAACACGTCGGAAAAAAGGTTTGACCTGGCCTACCGAGTAGGAAATAGAGTACTTCACCGACAGCCTGGAATCGTCTAAACAAGAACCAACTCTGGACCCGAGATGGGCCGGGAACAAATCATGGATCAGCTCAGATCTCTTTTCACCAGGCGCTGGTGTTGTGTTCACCTTCTGAGTCAATGTGTGTTTGTCCTGGAAACACCTGTTTATACATGTATGTCTGCGGCCAAATATATATAGACATAAGTCATGGAACTTTACAGGTACGTAGTTTGTACTAAAATGAAGGCCGAGTTTAAAGATGGGTGGGGGGGTCCGAACAAGGACGCAGAAGTAGGGGGGAGAGGAAGTAGGGAAGGACCATTGGCCCCCAGGACTTTAAGTCACTGGCCTGATTTTGGCTAGTGTGATCCCATCGCAAGATGGCCACCAGTGTTCCTCGGTTTTTCCATGGGTCTGTTTCAGGCTACATTTACATTGCTACATTTTGGTTTAAAAACCAATATATTTTGCTACGTTCACACCTCGCATTCACCCTGCTCTGGCGTTTCAGAGCCTCTAAACGGGCCCGTTTTGGTTTGGATTCTGCAAATGGAGACCTTTGGCAACACCGACGCTGGCGCCAACGTTTCACCGCCTGATTGGGTCTTATCGGTCGTGACGTCTCGTTCTCTTAGCCTAAGCTACAAACATTACCACGGCAACTATCAGCAATGGGCGGAGTATGCATGCTGCTTCCTGTTTACCCCGGCACGCGCATGCCCAGTATACGAGAATGTTCGTGAGATATGCGGTTTGGGCGTGTTAGTTTAAACCGAGATTAGTTCGTCTACTGGAGCTTAAAAACACTTGCGTGCACGGAGATCGCTTTTGGCTCAAAACTCTGCTTAAAAAGCCAAAAGGTAGCGACGTAAACGTAGCCTGAGATCAGACTACTACACGTCCTGAGAAAAGGCCAATAAACCAACGCAGAGGTGACAAAGTGTGTGCAGGAATTTTCTTTTGTTCTTTTCTTTTTTAAATTGATCCTACGGGAATTCAAAGTGGTGTGCACTCATTCGGTTTCAGACCAGGTAAACAATTCTGGACATGTGAAAAACTTCCAGTTTGAGTCAAATTTCGGTTTGAATCAAACTCCTACGTAGACATTTTTGGCCCTTCCCTCCACATTTCCCTCTTCCTCCAGCCGTTTTCTCTCTCCTGCCATCAATGACAGACCTGTGCCTCCCCCTCCTCCACCCTGACTCCCAGCCTAATACCTGTATTTAGACAAATGTGGCGGCGTTTGAACACCTGGCCGGCTGTAATATGAGGGGTTTAGCTGTAGATCTGGGAGCCGCATCCCATCGCTGATGTGCTCTGTGAGTTTTTAATGCGACCACCTGGCTGCAGAATAATGACATATCTGCTCCCAGACACTGCTCGGTAGACGGTGATCGGGGAGGCTTCATCACAGCGGGGCAGAGCCCACCTGACATCGCACGGCGAGGGTGAAGAGAGGAGGGTGGAATCAGACGGACAGCAGGAGAAAGGACGGGGGATGGAAGGAGGGGAGGCGAGATCTGAGCGCCTACGTAGAAACTCAGACATGACGGTCACCTGCTTTCTCTTAACAAACTGGGAATGAATAAAGTCAATACCCATATCAGCTATAATAACTAGAAGGATTCAACTTCGGGCTCCAGTACGCTTTATCAAAAACACACTCACCACAGGTCAGAAGTTAAAATGTGTAGCAAAATACGCTTATAAGCTCAGAGGCTCAAAAACTGAGAAATGACATCCTTCTGGTGCCGCCTGTTGAAATGCAAAGAAACAAACAGTATGATAATAATGAAAACTCATACCGTACCTCAATTTCCCTTTTCAAAAAAAAAAAATATATATGATTAACAGCACAGAAGATCGTTGGTTGTCCTCTTCCCTCACTAGAGGAAATTGCCGAGACTGCTCTCAAAAGCCACCAAAATGACACATGACTGTTCTCACCCTGGTCACCCACTGTTTGAACTCTTGCCCTCAGGGAGACGTTACAGATGTCTAGAAACAAGGACTGGTAGATTTAGGAATAGCTTCTTTCCCAAAGCAATAACAGTCTTAAATGAAGCTAAACTTTTTTTTTGTTACTCAGCACTTTATCCACGTTAGAATATGTATCATCCACTTAGTGTGAGAGTGGGCAAGTTATTTTTTTCATGTTATGGTTAGGATGTGCTTGCAGGAAAGATGAGAGAGTGTTTGCTGTGAATGATGGGTGAGATGTATTTGGTACATGTGTGTGTGTGTGTGTGTGTGTGTGTGTGTGTGTGTGTGTGTGTGTGTGTGTGTGTTTGCAATGAATGTGTTGTGAGTTGAGTTAATTATATATACTGTATGTGTTACAATGATGATGCACCTTACTAGAGTGGCTCTACAATTTCATTGTACTTAAATGCAACGACAATAAAGGCATTCAATTCAACAAAATAGGCTACTTGAGAATAA
Organism: Perca flavescens; assembly: GCF_004354835.1. Lineage (NCBI taxonomy): Eukaryota > Metazoa > Chordata > Actinopteri > Perciformes > Percidae > Perca > Perca flavescens. The sequence continues at coordinate 6,343,245 of NC_041346.1, read as the reverse complement.
AAGAAAACCAATCAAGTCAACCAGGCTACACCAGAATTCTTCTTCTGTCCACCTACAAAGTATATGCTCACGTCATAACGCTCGGACTGTAATGAAAAGCAGCCTAATGGGAAAAGGTTTTCCCATTGAGGAACCTCTGTGCGCGCATGTTTGTGTGTGTGTGTGTGTGTGTGTGTGTGTGTCTCCCCTGTGGGCGGGGGACATGCCTACATCCCTAGGCGGCTGATTGCGGTTCACGGTTCCATGTTCACGGCTCTGTACAGCAGCGGGGGCGGGTTCAAAAAGCGACGAGGGAGAAATCTAGCGACTTCCTGGAGAAGAAAGACGGCGGTATTGTCCGGAGAGAGCGAGGTCTTTCTCTTTTGCGGCCTTATCGTAACTCCTACAGACACTGGGTATTGGTGAATAAGCTAAACTCCCAATAAGTCGGCGTGTTCCTTTAAGTCTATTCACAACGACCTACACCATTTTGGGAGGTTGCTATTTTTTTCTGTAACCTGGTCTTACCAGACTCTGGTACATTTCATTTGTCCAGAGAGTCTGGCCTCTCTTCATTGACAAGTGTTAACTTCCTTGAAGGCGGGTACTCTGCTGAAGTTTAAAACTATTGGATCTGCCCAGAGCCACTCTGGTAGCCTGGCTCCGCCCTCCTACGTAATGTCTGGTAGGACCAGGCTAACAAGAGGGGAGACAACAAAAACTATTGGCTTCGCTCGAATCTTTCTCTGCCGCCATTACGGAACTACAGCTCAAACTAGCGCACGTCACAACCTCAACGTCATCGTTCTCAGCCGCTCCCTCTGTTCGCTGATTGGACCGCCAAATATACTGAAGGAAAATGAAAATTGAGCGGTAGTACGTAGGAGGGCAGAGCCAGGCAAATTTTTCTGGCCCTGGCACAGAAAGATGACCCCCCCCAGCCCGATTCGTAATCCCATTTACTAAACTCTGATTGGTTTGATGGCATCAATGAGTACAACAGCAGGGCGTATTTAAACTGCTGAAGAAAACCAGAGATGGGGAACCAGCTTCTGATTGTATTTTTTTTCAAGCATTAAAAAAATAATGCTGAAGTTAACCATTTTACCAACAACACCTTCTTGGACTATTATGTTATAATTTCTTAACTGCCTTGCTTCATGTACTAAGGTAGGGCGACCTGGCAGATTTGGGGCGGTTTAACACTAACAAAATGGTTTCTCAGGTCTTTGTCAGCTCTGTTCCCATTCAGTGTGTGCCAGCAGAGACTCTGCCCACTGCATTCACATGGCACTGCCCTGGAAGCGTGGGAAAAAAAAGGGAAAAGCTACCACTTTACCCTCGTCTGCTGCCATGGAAACCAACCAACGGTCGGGACATTAAGGCAGTGATACACAGCGAAACTTTATGGGCCATTCTGGCAGCCAGGCTGCTCTACTTTACTTGTTTTTTTGTTTTTTTTTCGCCCTCTGCAACCCTTTCCTCTTTTAGTTCTGTCTTTATTTTTTTGCCTTTTGCTCCTCTCTCTGGCGCTCCTCCATCATGGAGATCAGTCTGCGCTCTGTGTGGGATGACTGATGACTAACACTGTGCAAACTTTTTTTATACTGATGGATTTTTTTAATTATCTTTTGTATTTTTTGCATTATTCATACTGTTTTTTTCTTCTTTTTTGGATTAATTGGCTATTCATTTCCCTATAATATAAAAAAATGAGAAAATTTAAGTCCATCACAGTTTCCCAGAGCAAATCCACACATTTGAAAAGAACCAGAGAATGTTTAACCCCCCATGTTTCTGATGAAATATTAAGAATGTAGAACTTCATTGACACTCTGTTTTGATTCAGTCACATCGGATCTAACATCAGATGCCTTCTTCTATCCTCTTAATTACTGTAGCAAATCGATCATAGAAATGTATCAAAAATGAAACAAAATCAATGACTGTTCTTATATAGTGCTTTTCTAGTCTCAACGACTACTCAAAGCGCTTTAACATTGTACAGGAACCATTCACCATTCACACACATTCATACACTGTGGCCGAGGCTGCCGTACAAGGTGCCACCTGCTCATCAGATAATCATTCACACACATTTACACTCCGATGGCGCAGCATCGGGTTCAGTGTCTTGCCCAAGGACACTTCGACATGGGACTGCAGGGCCAACCTTCCGATTGGCAGGCAACCGCTCTACAACTGAGCCACAGCCGCCCCTATCAATCAATCAATCAATCAATCAATCAATCAATCTAGTAAATAACCGTTCCTGATTGATCACCTCTCTTTGGGTTCTCTATGCAAATCTTTCCTTTTTCATTTACTCTCGTGTTCAAATGGATCCCCAGCCAGCCCCCTGTCTCCTATAATTATACTGTGTGTGTGTGTGTGTGTGTGTGTGTGTATGTGTGTGTGTCAGGGGTAACAGGTGATTGGTTGACAACAGCTGGAAAGAGAAAGGAGAACACAGCTGCAGGGAAAGAGGAGAGGAAATAAGGAGAGGAGAGGAGAGGATGTCAGTCACCTCAGACTTCTCTACCACTATATACCAACACTGCCGTCACAGCTGATTTGATACAATTTAATCCAGCTGCAATTTATTATTGATTCAGCTCAGATTCGATAGTCTCAGATTTGATTTTTTTCCAACTGTTCAAATATTGTGCACATATTTCCTCAATGAACGCAGCACACACATGCCCAGTGGAGAATCGGAGTGACAATACTAAACATGGACAGTGATTCACTGAATAACTTTGAGACCAGTCCCTTAAGAGGACGGTGCTGTTAGATGACGTGGTATTAAGAGAGACAACGGTAGCGAGTAGTATGAAAGACCGAAAATCCGTGTAAGGAGGTTGGTTGGGGTGGTGGATGGGTCAAACAACACAGGACTCTCAACCAGAGACCAGGGGCTCGTGTCCCATTCTTGTCCCGCGTGTCACTGAAACGTACATTTTGTAACCCCACCCACAATTCTTGGTTTATTTGGTATTTGGTTTATTTTAGTGCAGCATGTAAGTTAAAGACTGTGCTGTGGAGACGATGCTAAAGGAGACCACTCTAAAGGAGACAAAGCTGAAGGAGACGATGCTAAAGGAGACGACGCTGAAGGAGACAACGCTAAAGGAGACGACGCTAAAGGAGACCACGCTGAAGGAGACCACGCTGAAGGAGACCACGCTAAAGGAGACGACGCTAAAGGAGACAACGCCAAAGGAGACAACGCTAAAGGAGACAACGCTAAAGGAGACGGCGCTAAAGGAGACGACACTGAAGGAGACGACACTAAAGGAGACAACGCTGAAGGAGACAACGCTAAAGGAAACCACGCTAAAGGAGACGACGCTGAAGGAGACGACGCTGAAGGAGACAGCGCTGAACGAGACGGCGTTGAAAGAGACCACGCTAAAGGAGACCACGCTAAAGGAGACCACGCTAAAGGAGTCCACGCAGAAGGAGACAACGCTAAAGGAGACCACGCTAAAGGAGACCACGCTAAAGGAGACCACGCAGAAGGAGACAACGCTAAAGGAGACCACGCTAAAGGAGACCACGCAGAAGGAGACAACGCTAAAGGAGACCACGCTAAAGGAGACCATGCATAAGGAGACAACGCTAAAGGAGACCACGCTAAAGGAGACCATGCAGAAGGAGACAACGCTAAAGGAGACGATGCTAAAGGAGACCACGCTAAAGGAGACCACGCAGAAGGAGACGATGCTAAAGGAGACCACGCTAAAGGAGACCACGCAGAAGGAGACCATGCTAAAGGAGACCACGTTAAAGGAGACTATTTGCATCAGTAACAAACGCCAAAGGCACCTGACATAGCGTCACTTTTTGATGCCCTGGGATTGAGAACATTTATTTTTTAAAACCAAACTCATGAAACTCAATGGTAGCATTACCTCTCCTGTTGTACTTTTTGTTTCTGGAATTGTCACCATCTTGTTTCTATCACTGATTTATGTCTCATGTGTTTCTGCATCCCACTGCCTTTGTACTAGTGTTGCACTGCGCTTAACCCTCGATGCCATCGAAACGAAAAGAAGCAGAAGAACCTTCAGCACACAGACAAGTGGTGCTCTGCAGGAATTAAAGCACCTTCTCGAGTTATAGTACAATCACTGTCTCTTGTCTCGCGTCTTTGTTCCTGCTTTTCATTCACTTGACTTCTCAAAGGGGACGCATGCAGGCAGGATGAGGACTAGAGGAACAAGAGGAGACATCCTGTTCCTGTATTCGGCTCGCTTCTCTTCTAAACTCAGTTCAGCTCATCGTTTTGTTTCTGACAATGATTCTGACGACGATGGAAACGATGCCAGGGATAACTGAGAGGAGTTTGTACGGAGTGAAATAGTTGGATTGAGGGGAGGGGGGCCTGGGATGAAGTAATATAACAATGCTCAGTGACGGACAAAGACATTGATAAGGAGTTAAAAGTGGATAATACATACATGCACATGAATTAACGATATTGTTATTGATTGTTAAATATTGATCGATTGACAGAAATGAATTCAAGCGTGCATTGTTCTTTGAAATATTATCACAGAAATATGTTTTGTCAGAAAATGGGTGCATCTGTTATCATATGATTAATTTGTTCGATGCCTTATTAATACGTGGCACTTCTTCAAACAAAGCTGAAGCTGGAGTCAGTCGAAATCAAAGTGATTGGAACCATCGTAAAATGTTAAATCAGATTCACGGTCAGCCTCCTGTCATCAGCCAATCAGATCGCATGATTGAAACTACTCGGAAGTGACCGCAGTGCCGACGGTGATGAACAACGCTCAGTGTGTGTGTGTGTGTCTGTGTGTGTGTGTGTAGGGGAGTGTGTGTGATGGGTGCATGTTAGGGCTGATTTTCCTTCATGATCCCTCATCCCACAGCCGAAAGCATCAGCAGCCATCATCACACACACACACACACACACACACACACACACACACACACACACACACACACACACACACACACAGCGAGCAGCAAGCTAGCGCTTAAAGCAAAACTGGGCTTCCATGGCCATCCATTATCACTGACAAGCTAAATGTACCATGGTACACCATATGGTACAGAGAGAGAGAGGGAGAGAGGGACTAAAGTAAACCTGAGATAGAGGCTGAGGGAGACCAAGGGAGAGCTAAAAGAATGAGCGAAGAGAGGGAAAGGGAAAAGAAAAGGGGGGAAGAAGGAGCGCATTACAATAACGGAGTGTTTTTTAGAGCTGCATTTAGCTCTGTGTTCTGTTTAAGTAATAATCTGTGAAGGGATGGATGGATTTCATGATGAACAACTGTATGTGTCACTCCGTTATTCCCTTTATTTGTACCTTTTCCACTTTAAAAGCATTTCCATTAGCTGTCGCTGAGTAAAATTTAATGGTGCTGCCTCAATCCAGACATCTTAATATGTCAATATGTCACCCCAACCCTAAAGAAAGTTTGAGCTAGCCACCAAAAAGTTTCAACAAAGCTATAATTTACAAAACACTGGATTAAAAAATACAAAATACAAAGACATTTCAGAGTTCATCAAAACACCTTCATCAGTTGTTTAGTGTGCACAGGAAGTAACTCTGGCCTTAATACGAAAGGAGGTCACATGATCTCCTGGCATGAAGTCAGATGACCGCTAAGATGTAGTCCATTTGTGTTGCCAGAGAAGATGGTGTCCCAGCAGCTTCAGATGATGCCCCTCCCCCTGCTTAAAGGAACACGCCAACTTATTGGGACTTTGCCTTATTCACCGTATCCCCCAGAGTTAGATAAGTCCATACATACCCTTCTCATCTCCGTGTGTGTTGTAACTCTTTCTGATGCCCCCAGCGCTAGCCTAGCCTAGCACAGATCCTGGAGGTAACTGGTTCCATCTAGCCTAGTGCTCCCAATAAGTGACAAAATAACGGCAACATGTTCCTGTTTACATGTTGTGATTTGTATAGTCACAGGTTGTACAAATAGCAAATAACTACAATTACATGGATGCATAAATTAATCTCCATAGACATAGACACCAAAAAGCTTTTTTTCTTTCACTTTTTGTTCATACATTTCAATTGTATTTTCTGTTACATGTACACCTCTAGATGATGGTCTATATGCTGTCTCAAAGCTATACGGACATATCTTTATTATATTTGTATTAAGCAAATGTTCTTGTTGCCTAATTCAGTTCAACATCTGGAAAATACTTTATGTTCTAAGTGTCAGTAAACTCCTGTCCCCATATAGTTCTCAAACTATTACTTAAAACACTGGTATCATCAGCGTATAGTTGGAGAAGGTGGCCCATTGCCGCCCTAAAAACTTGACAGAGAAATTTTGCCTTCTTTTGTGCTAATTTTGAAAAATAAAATCAGTGTTGCCTTCAGTGTCCCAAAACTAGCAAGCCGATCACATGTCTTCACATTAAAGATGATGTTGTGGTAACCGTTTTTGTAGAAAATTTCATTGTTTGCAAAAAAGGCGAAACAATGACTCAGTTTGTTAGAATGAAACAAAGAAAGCAATAAAGAAAGAAAGAATGAAATAAAGTTCTATGCTTTTGACTCTTTTTAAAACATTTTTGTCATTTTTTGTAGCGTTTTCTTTTTTCATTTCTCATTAATTTCAATACACCTTATTTATATGACATTAAACCTCATTTTTGAGTTAAAGAAAAAAACAAATATGATGAGGTATCTGGACTAATAGTTAAGATCAGAGCATGTTGAGTGACTCACAGATGGGCTTATATCAAAGTTTAGTTTTTGGTTTTGAAACTATTTAAACCTTTTTTTTCCATTGCTATAAAAATTGTATAAAACAGCCCAAATTCTTTGAAATTAATCATTAATTTGGCCCGCAACGAGCGTTGACTGGAACCAGTACAACATTCCTCCATGTATCATTGTTATTTTTGGTTGAAAGAAACCCATATTCTGATATATATAAAAAAAAAACTTTAAAAACAAGTCAAATTTGACCCGAGGAAAACATAAGGGTTAAATAAATTACCATTATCCAATTGGTAAAATGTTCACGTCAACTTAATGGTCATAATTACAGCTTAGTAATACAAAAGTGTCAAAAAATAAATAAATATATATATATATATATATATATATATATATATATATATATATATATATATATATATCAGTAACTAAACCCTAATTGAATTTCAACAGACAGTATTTTAATTATCACAAGACCCTCTCTGTAACCCTACAACTGTCTTGATGATATAACGCTAACAGGTTGTTAACATGGGAATCATTCCCATCTCTGCCATCCATCCATAAAGCCCCATGGGTTCCACGTGGCAGAGCTCTTCTGCCAATCAGAGAACAGACTGTGCCTGACACTGTATTTCAAACACGGTAGCTTGAACAGACAATCAGGCAAAATATCTCAATAAAAACAGAAATGAAAAAAGAAAAAAAACTGAAAAAAAAATGGAGCTCGTCTGCAAACACACACGAATGCGCGGTGTTGGTGAGGCTGTTACCTGAAAGCTTGCCACAGGAAACATCTGTTCAGACAAAACAGACACATTCAGTTTTAGATAAACCACAAAGACCACAAAGAGGACACACACACACACACGCGCACATAAACACACATACACACACACGGTTACAGTAATAAATATATAAAGTAAGTGAGACACAGGAGATGCAATTCTGACGCAACACTGACTATAAGTAATTTCATCATTCTTCGCACCGATGACAAAAATGTGTCAGCCAATCAAAATGTGACAAAGTACAGTACATCTTACATATTACACTACTGAAAGAAGACGCATGGATAAAGGAGTGAAGGAATAAATAGAGGATGGGTAGGGATAAAGAAGGGATGGAAAGAAGTCACTTTTTCTTCTCTTTTTCACCAAACCGCAGCTTTTGCAAGTTCCCGCAATTTTTGCAAGTTCCCGCAATTTTTGCAAGTTCCCGCAATTTCATCGCATAAAATTGCATAAATATCCCGCATTTTCCATCGCATTTTTTAAGAAAACCTGCCGCATAATCAAGGATTTTTGCCCGCAACAATCTAAAAAAAAACTCCGCCTTTTTTCTGGAAGGACTGACTAGAAGAAGAAGAAAAAGGTAAACTATGGCGAAGAGAAGAAGTGAAGCACTTTGAATACTTCAGAACGTCTGCGCAACGATTCGATGACCTACTTGGTCGGATCGAGCCTTTCATTCACCATAAAAGAGCTCCTCTTAACCCGGTAAGTTTACCAGAGGGACCTGCAGCCACTCTGAGAGTCCTGGCATCCGGGTACCCTCGAACTCGCCCATGCTTCCTGTTTCCGCTTTGTCGTGAAAGAAAGAAAGAGAATAAATCCTGGCACGCCAGCGAGATCGACGTCATTTTGACGTCGCATTGGCACGCGACAGGTCGGTCTCAACCTTTCGCCGCAGGCCCGCTGTTTGTTTTTTTGTGTGTCCCCCCTGTGGCCCACACCGTCGCAGCCTAAACACACTACCCCCATTCTAAATGAATGGAAAGACCTGCACGTTTGCCGCACCATCTGATGGCCAATGCCCACTGAGAGCGAACAAAGGAATGAAGGAAGCAGGAGGAGAGGACTGGAGGGAGGAAGAAGGAGGCCAGCAAAAAGATGTGAAGATCAACAGAGGTGAAGGGAAGAAAAAAAAAAAGATAAAGAAGAGAGCGAGAGAGAGTGATGCCACGCTCCTAATATTCAATGTTTGAGGGAGTCAAAATTCAACGTCCCAAACAAGTGATCCAAACCATCAGTCAACACGTATAAATTAAAAAATACTACATCCAAGATCTGCCAAAACACACACACATTCACTCACACACACACACACACACACACAACACACACACACACACACACACACACACACACACACACACACACACACACACACACACACAAACAAAACAGGAAGCGTCATGTTTTCACTTTTCAACATCCAAATGTTGAGTTCATCTGAACAAACGACTGGTATGTTTCAACATTTTCACTCATTTTAGTTACCTCGCGTTCCAGGGCGCGCGCGCGCACACACACACACACACACACACACACACACACACACACACAAGCAGAGCCAGTTCCACAACAAAGACAGAGACTGTGCCATGCTGCTGCAGAGGGGGCAGTGCCACGTTGGCAAAGCCCAGGGGGCAACTGCTATCTCGTGCCAACACTTCTCACACACACACACACACACACACACACACACAGAGAACATATCAGTATTCCAGTATCGTTGCGGCGTCGACTCCTCCGCCTGCTTTGTGTGGCTTCATGTTCGACACTGCATGTTTTTCTGCAGAAACAGAACTCCAGAACGGTTGAAATGTTTGGATTTCACGTGATGCACGAAACGTTTTTACATCTTCAGTTTGGGGATTTCAACGGTTTGAACGACTAATCACACATTTTAGAAAGAGTACGCTCGCAAGTCTGTAAGTGCTTTACTTATTGGAAACAGTCACTTAAAATTAAACAATGAAAAATGTAAGAGAAGATTAAAAAAATAAATAAATAGAAAAATGCAGTCCGAAGAGTGCAGATATCTGCCAAGTGTGTCACCCATGGCCCCCACACGACAGACTCCACCAGTACTCAGGCTTCTGTCCGCAATGGTTTTATAGTGATATTTGTGTTTTGGTAAAACAGCGCCCCCGCCGGCGCATCATTCACACTTCAGGCGGAGAGCGGTACTGCAGCACGGGGAGACAGCTTCCAAAACAAAAGGCCACCAAATGATACTACATTTAAATGAATTTCTGTGAGAAGATGATGAGGGAAAAGCTGTTGAACCCGGGGAGATACTGGAACGGAAGCGCTGTGTTGTCCAAGTGCTCATGAAGAGAATGTCACTATTGCCGAGAAGGCTTTTCCTTTCCGTCCATTTCGCGTTAATGACAAACAGAGCGCCGTCTGGTGAGAATTAAAATAATACTTCAACACATGCTCGTTGGTGGATTATGCGTTTGCCGGAAAACAGAAGATGCTTGGACAGATTTAGAAACAATGGTGAATCTAATTGGATGGGTACATTTGGTCAATAATTAGAGCTGCGTTGTTTTCCTTGATTACTTTTTGTAAAGATTACTTTCTGGCCTTTATTTAAGATGACAGCTGAAGACAGGAAAGGGGCAAGAAAGAGGGGGATGACATGCATCAATCGGCCTTGGGTCGGAATTGAACCCGACTTTAATCTTCTTTTCAACTTTATTTGTTGACTTCCTACTTCTGGGTGGCGGTAATTAAATCCCAGGAGCTGCAGTTTAGTTTTTTCTCCACCTGCTCCCATGATGTATCAATCCAGCGCTCTACCTTCCGCCTCTCTTAAGAGTCAAGATGGCGGCGAAGATAACAAAAACAGGTATTTATTCATCTCATATCATGCCTGACTTTAGTGGATCATAACATATGTGGTATGAACAGGTTGCCATTTGTAAAAAAACATGCAAGAATTACATCCCGCTTACAATACCATAGATATGACTCGGCCGGCCATGCCTAAACACTTGAACACTGCACTTCAATATCTAACGGAAAATAATCTCAAAATGAAATAGCACAATGTGGTGTCATTGTCAACATAAAACACAGCGCTTTCAAGTCGGAGGGCGGAGGTCAATTTGGGGCGAAAACAAAATGCTTTCACCCAGGAAACGCTCGTTCTTTCCTCAGGAGTGTTTTAATCCAAACAACGATCTTTTTCCTATACTTAACTAGTCTTTTTTGGTTCAGTTCAAGTTCAATACTTTATTGCCATATCAACACAGTTGATTGGAATTTCTCTTGGTGCCAATCAGGTTAATAAAGGCAATACATACACAGGAACATACAGTAAAAGACAATAACATAGACAATCACATAGACAACCATTCAAACCACTAAAAAGCTGTAAAGACCTTGTGCTATTGCAACTTCCCATAAAGTGTCTTGTGCTGTCTATAAAGTGCATTTGATAAGGTGCGTTTAGTACAGGTTTACTCTGGAAGGTGCCTGAGCATTAACTTAACCGTCATCGCCGCACGACGCTCACTTTTTCTGGCCGAACTCCGCTACCACGGCCCCTGAAAGGAGCGTCATCTGGCGGTGCCTGTACCCGGCTCGCAGTCACCTACTGGTGGCTAAACAAATGCCGCTGGTAGCCGGTGTCCTGGAGCTCTGTAGCTGCTAAATACTGTATAACCAGCACTGTAGACTGCTCACGTTATAAGACTTCTATTTCAGGTATATAATATATGGCCTGTTGGTGAAGTAGCACTGATCACTTTGAGGCAGGGATATGTAGACCAGAAACGGGGGGAATACCACGCATCACCACCGGAAAAATGGCACCCCGGGTATGGAATTAGTCTGCAGATGCTCCAGTTCAAAATGAGACCACATTTTTCTACGGATGTCCGTTTTTGAGCCAAGACAAAGGCCAAAATGTGGCGTGCAACAAACTAAGGCTTGTTTTTAGCTTAGGTGATTGCCGGAAATGCATTTTGCTATGTAATTGAAGCAGTTGGTGAACATTTGCGGGCCCCTACTAGCCGGTTTAGAGGAGTCAGGAGAATACATCCATGGGGATGAGTCTAAAAATCCAATGTCGGCATAAAAGAAGTCAATAAAGTAGGTTTTTCAAAAATTGTGAAGCATCGCAACCACGAGAGGTCCTTAAGCATAAAGTCATAAATGTGCGCAATGAATATTAGGCTGATGGGTCCATAAGTATGCGAGATTAGCTGTAGACAGATGGACAGATAGATAGATACACAAAGACAAACACACATACACACACACGCAACCGAACGCATCATGCCCTTTAAGCTTTACGCCTGGGGGAGATAATAACAGTGGTTATGCTATGCACAGCATTAGTTTTGGCATTGTTTTACATGTATTTTGGACTATTTACTTAACTTTAATCAGACATTATCAGGAGGTTAAAGCAGACATGCAGTACAAACAGCACTTTACAGAGATTATCCTACTTTAACCTGAACAAAACCATCTAATCTGTAGTTTTATTCTTCCTATGGATTAATGTGCACTCTCCCTCTTTCGCTCTCTTTGTCTTTCATCTACTGAAATCAAACCTGTCTGCTGGTTGTGTTTAATGTCTCTAACATTTCATTTATAGAGCGCTTTTCAAAGACACTTAATATGCAACTCCCCATGTTTGAGTTCAAAAATGCCGCTCCACAAAAGATGCATTCAAATCCATAGCAGGTGCAACTCTTGTTGCGATGGACACTATAAATGTGTCCACTGTCCAGCCCTGTCTCCCGAAAATTTCTCTCAATTTACGCTTCCAAGGAATGTTGTCCCGGTTTGTTTTTGACGTATCTAATCAAAGTCTGCGTTTAAAGTCCACAGATGGAGGAGGTCAGCGTAGATGGATGGGCCAAACTAACTTTTAGGGAGGAGGCCGCTGTTCGTGTCCTCTGTGAAACCAAAAGACAACATTGGCTAATTTTTACTTACTTGCATACGTAACTTAAAGTGCTCATATTATGCTTTTTGGCTTTTCCCCTTTCCTTTATTGTGTTATATATGTTTTTTTTGTGCATGTTATAGGTTTACAAAGTAAAAAAGCCCAAAGTCCACCCCAAAGGGACTTACCATGTCCAACAGAAAACACTGTTCACCAACTGCTCCAAACTGCTCTATTGTAGTCCAGCCTTTACTTCAGAGACAGACGTGGTCACTTTGTAACACACGTTATAATGCTCACCTAGCTGCTAGCGTGGCACGCCCTCATACTCTGCTTCTGACTGGCTAGTAGTCCTTACCTAGCTACTGAGCATGTGCGACTCCCAACAAAGATGGAACAGAAGTGAGATGTCTCACTCTGTAGCTAAAACAGAGAGCTCAACACACAGGGTGAAAAGGGGAGCTGCAGCCATGTGCAGAACAACAAAAATATGGTGTTTTCTGAAAATTAAACCATATAAAACTATTCTGGTACAACCTTTAAATACAATTATGAACCTGAAAATGAGCATAATATGAGCACTTTAGTTACATACGTAACCTATGTAACATAACTGACTTCTGTCGCGTACATATAGTACTTAACGTACCTAATTCATTTCAACCCAAACCATGGTCTTTTCCTAAACCTTACCTAGTAGGTTTTTTGCGTAACCCAATACACATTTCATTGTGTTTCAATTCACAACATTAACCATAGGTTTAAGACAGCGACCGTTTCACAATGTGCGCCTGTCGCAAGTACAGAAACAAGGTTTTTTTAACTGCATACTTATTTTGGTGTCTCATCTGCAGTACTTGGGATGTGGCATCATCATGTCAAAAAAGGTCAATATAAATACACCATAAATCAACATGTTGCAGTTAATTGTAGGAACAATTTCGTTCACCTGAAAAATCAGGTATATTATCAATATAATATGTAATACCTTAAATGTTTAATACTTTAATACCAGACCAAGACAAGAGAACTACACGTGTCTATGGGTACAGAAATGGCCAAAGCAGTCTATAAGATCAATAGCGATGGCAAGGCCTAAAGAGCATTTTTTAAAGAAAATAACAATAAATGACTTGTGTAGGCGAATGAGACCACAAATGGAGAAGTTCTCCAAAGTGATGGACACAACAACCACAGATTAAACTGACATCACGTTGTTGAATATTATTATTATTACAGAAGCTGAAGACAATTACAAGCTGCTGCCGAGTGATGAGCAAAACATCACTATTAGCTGTGTTCAGGTGCCAGACCACAGACACTGCTATCTGCCAGTATCATATGAAAGAAACACACTGCACACACACACACACACACACACACACACACACACACACTGCACGCACACACACACACACACACACACACACACAGTGATAAGCTTTTAGAGAAGCTCTGACTACGTTTTCACAGGTGCACAGCAGCATTCCCCAAAGGAGTATCACTCTCCCTATCTCTTTATCTCCCTTCTCTTTCTCTCTGTCTCTCTCTCTCTCTCACACACACACTTCACCATGTATACATCAAATATATTTACTGACTTTTACATGGCTTTACATAACAAAAAGCAAGAAAAAGGAATTTGAAAGTTGAAAATTAAGTCCGTTAGACAGATGTTTGTGAATTAAAGACATTGTGAGACATGCTTTTAGTTTTTATTCCTGCAGTGCAGATGTTTATCGGGGTTTTTTGCCCCCAACGGCGCCTTCCAGGCAGCGCTGCGTGGAAGGCGCTGTTGGGAGGCACAATTCTGGTTAGGGTTAGGTTTGGGTTAAAACGCAGCGCCCAGGATGGGTTCTGCGAGGGGTGCGAGGGGCACAGGCACAAGGGGACCACTGGTGTGAATAAAACACTTAAAGAACTCCTTAAAAAGCCGGGTTCGGTTAGATAAAAGCTATTTAAAAGACGGCCAGAGGTCAGGTTAGGGTTAGGTGCCTTGAAGGCAGCGGTCACAGCGCTGCCTGGAAGGAGCAGTTGGGGCCTAAAAACACCATCGAGCAGTGCAGATGCAGCTTTAGAGTGATGCTGCCACCCACTGTTACATTCAACCAGGTAGACGAAATTAGGAAAACTACAAATAGCACCTGACAAGGACAGAAGATGAGTATTATCGAATACATTAGATTAACATGAAGGTTTTCCTTGGCGTGAAGCAGCGATGAAAGCTGCGCCATAAGAGTTACTGTGTGGGCACAGCCCCCGCGCCGAGGAAGACTACATGCTAGGAGCAGTCGCTTTTTTTGTTGTTGTCCCAGGACTCACAACTTGCACTGCTGAGCAAATCTTTTTCACGCGTGTCATGACTTCTCTTTGCGAATTTAGCTAGCTAGCTAGATAGCTAGAGTATGTCGGAAGCTCATGTCTCCATTCTAACCCAACAAGGCCTCCAAACCACACGACGATATGATATGATGAGTTATTTTTGTCCTCGCTACGCACACATTATTTTACTCTTATACCGATGCACGACAGCACTGCGAGGATAAAAGCTTTTTCTGACATTTTAATTGTTTCCGTCATTTGCACTAATTCACATATCACATGGAGCATGGGGCAATATGTGTGCGTGTGAAGCAACAAGTCCTCCGAACCATACTACAACATAAGTTGTTTGAAGGTATCTACATAAGAGTGACATGACATCAAGTCATAAGCCTAACCTTTAGGCAGTGGTGGACCGGGAGGTCGTCGTTTTAAATCCCCAGACCGGCAGGATCAAATCTGGGTGGGAAAAGTGAAAGAGAAGCGCTTGTCCCTCCTTGGTTCTGTTTAGGCGCCTAAACTACTCGGTTCAATTTAGAAAAAAACATTGCGATTCGGTTAAAATCAGACATTGCTTCACTCCCGGTTACGCATGTGACGCTGTGGCTCCGTTTGTTCCATTTAGTTGAAAAAAACTTGCATTTTACTTTATTTTCAAATGGGACGGGAACTCCGGTCTCCTGGGTGAAAGTCCTGTGTTTGTTTGAACCATCCCCAACCTACCTCCTCATGCGGAATGTGGGGCTCTTACACTTTGTCACACTACTTTTTACTTTGCTGCCGTCATAACTAATACGGCCACTAGAGGGCGCCGTCAGCGCAAACGTTAATATGAGCAGGGGAAGCGTTTTCTCAGGGAGGGCAGTCTCTCTTAATCCATTCTTTAACCTACCTAGTAAACTGTGATTGGCTGGCTGTTTCTTTAACGTACAATGCTAAACCCATTTGAATTACCGAACAAATCAGAGATTTTAGCATTGAGGTCTGGAAGAAAGCTAATACATATAGCTATAGACGAAAAATCGAAAAAACAAAGTTTTACTATCTAGCGATTGAGCAGGTATTTAGCGGGAGGCAGGTAAGCGTTAATACTTCCAAAAGTCTTGCAGTAATGTCTGTCCACCCCAATGTTGTCATTTTCTCCTCTTTCTTGTCATCCCTCGTCTCTCTCCATTCATAATTTCTATCATATCAGTTCTTTCTTTACCTGTCTCTCTTTTCATCTCACTGCACATTATTCTACGACTATCTGCATCAATAGCCTACTGATCTCTCGCTTTGTCTCCCTATCTCTCCTCTACTCCTCTCGGTTTATCTGTCTCTCTCTCTCTGCCTGTCTTCCTTTCATCTCTCGCCATCTGCCTTCCTCCATTTCAATTCCCCCCCTCACTCTCTCTCTCTCTCTCTCTCTCTCTCTCTCTCTCTCTCTCTCTCTCTCTCTAACTCTTCTTGTCTCTCTGTCTATGTCTCCCACCCCTCCCTCTCGTCTCCCTAAAAACTTGGCAGAGATCCCCGTCGTGTTTTTTTTTCCCTTTTCTCCTCGTTTAGGGGATTGCGAATGAATGCGATCCAATCTAGACCTCGGCTAAGAGACATGAATTTTCATTAATTACAACCTTGTCAGCAAAAGCATTATGGGAGCTGAATATGAAAATGCTAATGAGGGGAGCACATTTGCATATTTGTCTTTGTTGGAATGTCATTAATTATTACGTTTTATGATGATGAATGCAGCTGTCGATGGCTGGCCCTCCATGCCTAATTAGCTATCAGAAAATCCCCCGATCAAAAAAATGGATATGGATCCCAAAACTTTACTTTTCATTTTGCACCTCTTTTACTTGCTCTTTTTGTTGTCAATGACTTTTGTTTACTAACCCTTTTTCTTTTCTATCATTTCACAGCACTGTAACTAGCACGCAACAAGCTAACTTCCATCAATGCTCATTATACTCCTCCCTATTTCAACTTATCTTTCTTGGAGGACTTGTCACACATTGCAATCTAGGACCAATGTTTTGGATTGATGACCAAAGGTTTAACCAAGTTTATTTCGCCATTGGCAACTTTTGTCTCCAAAATCACAGTGTACAGTAATTTCAGACATAACTCTTGAGTCCTAACCCTGTTAATCCCTGTCCCTTATCAGTTTACCCTCTGCAGTTTAACCTTTTCCCCATTAGGTATTTCCCTTTAGCTCTAGTCATTCCTAGAGCTACCTTTACTCCTCAATTTCTAACTGTTTCAGATCTACCCTTTTAGACCAAGTTTACTTAGCCCTTTAGGTCTTTTAGCCCTTTTAGCTCTATTCTTTCTGTATTCTTTCAACCTTAGATCCATAGGCTCCATCTGTTTAGTGTAAGTCGTTTAGTACTGGCTGTTTTTTAATTGACCTTTAACCCTTCCTCTTATCGCTAGGTTTGTTAGCTTTCGCCCTTTAAGCGTACCTCCTTCTGCCCGGAAACCTAATTCATGGTCCTTGTAGCCCCTTTAGTTGTAGTTTTTCAGTCAAAGCTAGCTCATTTTGTTAAAGCTTCCTTAAATGTATTTCCTCTTATGCTTTTTAGATCTAGTCCAGCTAATATACACATTAGGCTTTATTGTTACCGCTTTACTGTTATACCTTATTTAGCACTAGTCTTTTAGTTTCAGTCCTAACTAATTTTACTCTTGCTCCGGGCCGTTTCCCTCTACTCCCAATAACTTAGTCTCAGGTCCTGTTTATTTAGCTAAAAATGATTTGGTCCTAGCTCCTTTGTCCTGCCATTTTTACCCAAATTACTTAGCACTGGATACGCTAATTCTGGCTCATTTAGCCTAGATCATTTGGTTGTAGCTCCATTCGTCGTAGGACTTTAAGTCCTTATTATGTTGTTGTCGATCTATTAGCTTAAACATTTGGTCTTTTAGTCAAAGCTTCTTTTTTTCCCGTAGATTCATCCTTCATTTCATAGCTAGCTCTAGCGTGCTAGCTCTAGCTTGCTAGCTCTAGCGTGCTAGCTTGCGGTCCTTTACTGTAGCTGCCTCAGAATAAATGTATACAGTGAAACCTGACTGTTTTAAGTGCTTACTGGCATCTACTCATAAGTCTGTGTTGTAACCAGAAAATCATCTCCACAAACACAAGCTCAACCTGTAAGTAAGTATTTGCTAGCTTCTTAACAACTAGCAATGTAAAAATTGCAGTTAGCTCGTCAGACATGTTTGTAATAACACTATTCTGTTCATAACTTGAGTACCTTGCTGAAAGAAAACCAAGAAGATGGGTCAATGAGTAATTGAGCCGTTTCTAGTCAGAAATTACTTGGACAATCAGCTGATCACAGCTACTGTTGCACACCAGCGGATGACATCCTATATGGCTGCCAGAAGCTGTGTTACATCACCTGAAAGTCCTGTAATACAGTCCATGTCCTCACCTCTCTCTTTGTGTTGTTCCATCTTTTTCTCTATTGTGCAAGAAGAGTAACAATGAAGACTTAACAAATCTCCCGTAAAAAAAAAAAGCCACTAACGAACACCCCCCTCACTTGGCTTAATGAATGCCAGGCTTAATTAGAGCACCATGATGTCAGAGGCATTAATTATCAGTTGGCTTCGTTTCAGAAAACACACACTGTCTCTCTTACTGTCTTTCTCTTTCTCGCTCTTAGTTTCCTTTTGCATCTCTTTTTTTTCTCCTTTTGTCTTTTGGTTTATTTTTATTTCTCTCCTTGTCATGTTCAAACTGAGATTTCTAGGTTCTATGTTTAACTCAGACCTTTTCCTTTAAAATGACAGACTCAGTGTGAAATGAGGTCTGCAACATATCTGATTTGAGGCAACAGTACATCTGAATTCATGTGACTTTTACGAAGTTCTGGCATACATCGTGCTACATTGTGGTGCTACTAGAGAAAGATGGAGGGTAGTTGACAGAGATTGTCAGTGGAGGCGTCCAACACACAACAACATAATGTAATCAAGTGCATGTATAAAGCAGCAATACATCTGGTAACTTATAGGCAAGCTGAAAACACAAATGCTATATTATCATCAAAGTTGTTATGTTGAATCTATTTTACTTGGCCTTCGTCAGTGTGACATACTAATGAAGACACATTGTAGAGTGCAACCAAGGTCCCATATTGTAAAAAGGGAGATTTCCATGTCTTTTTTATATCATAAAGCAGGCCAATGTGCAATATAAATACGGTGAAAGTATCAAAATGCTTAATCCACAGAGAAACGCACACAGCACTTATTCTGAAACTGTGCCTTTAAACGAACGGTTGTGCTGTCACAACAATACTTCCTCCACAGCGCTGTGGAGGAGGGTCTGGCGTGTCGACACAGCATTCCTGGATGGGAGAAAATATGCTCTGGATGATTGGCATTTTTTCTAAATCAATCACAATCAACAAATAAACTTGGACGGAGCAATGATGCTTCTCCAAAATAGCCTCAGGAAGGAATTTGTTTTGGTGGAACATGTGTACGTTCAAAGGTTGTTTTAGTCGTGCAACCGAAAACTCAGATTGGACAGATAGTCTAGCTAGCTGTCTGGATTTACCCTGCAGAGATCTAAAGAGCAGTTAACCATAGTCCTCAGAAATCCACCGGAGTTCAAAATGCCAACACAAAGAAAGCGGAAGGTGACGGAAATCCGGCCTAAAATGAGGCACACCCGGCAAAATATTTTGGGGTCATCGGAACACTCCCAGAAGTGGAACGTCGTTGATATAGACTAGGTATTGACTGACGAGCCACTTTTCGATACTCAATACTATACAGGCAATTTGGTTTGTGCCTAAAAATGATATTGGTACCCAGCCTTAACTATATATAGGTAATAAGTGCAGCCACGGTGCCATTTCAGTCATTCCCCGGCTGCAATGACGGTGCAGAGACTCCGAGAGCGCATGTGCGGAAGACCCTGAAACACTGACCAGATGGAGGGAGAGACGCTTAAAGAGAGGCGCTAAAATGGAGCGTTTCCGACAGAGGGTGAATACAGGTATATTCAGACAGACAGTATGCGCAAAATACAGTTTTTTCCACATTAAAACATGTTGTAGTAGAAACCAAAAATAAAAGCATAAACTTGAAAATGAGCTCAACATGTCCCGTTTAACCCATTTTCCTGGAAGCCAACACCTACTGTACAGTAATAATAGCTGCTTTTCGCAGCGTTATCTGCCACTTTATATTTCTGACTTCTCTGTGTAGTGGACACCTGTGATGCAGAAGCACAGTGTGATTGTGTCCACACT